>NW_006800632.1:108629-134042 GCF_000485575.1 Poecilia formosa | reverse complement strand
ATTAGCTACAGTGCTTGGTGTAATACGGGTTCAGCCCCGCTATGAAGGCTAACTGAGATTCTGTGAATCTAAATAAATTATTATTCTCTAACATTGACTTAGATTATCTGACACAAGGGCCTGTATTAGAAATGAAACAATATAACACATATTATAAAACTTATATTGTGTTATAACATTCACTGGCAAAGTTTACACAGGTGGTAAAGACTATTATTTATATTCTTTCACTCTGTCAAAAGTAAGATACGTCCTAAATCTTCCGTTTTTGTTTTGAAAGTTTCCTAAAGACACGATGTGAGGAAGAAGAGGGAGAAATCTATAAAGAGAGACGGATTCACTGCAGCACGGATGGATCTCACATCGGATTTTGGACTCGTCGGCTGAAAAACATATACACACGTTTATATATATATATAATTCACTATTAATCATTATTTATTTGTGCCATTATTAATCTTTATTTGTTAGTGTTTGCATAGTTATATAAAATATGTATTGATGTTACTAAATAATTTATTAAATAAATTATGAACAGCTGTGTGCTTTGTAATATGCTCTTCATACATCGATATCAGAATATTCCATTCCTATTCTATTGTTATAGCCACTAAACATATTTAAATATGATGAACTATGTATTAAAAACATTAAAAACACTTAAAAAATACAATTGTTTATAAATGTTGCTTTGATAGATGTTTGAATATGGTTTCCAGTAACAAAAAAGTGTGTTATAATCGATTAAATGCGCTGATACGTCATTGTGCTGCTAAACACATAACGCTGAGTGGAGTGGTGTACCGCTCCAAGATGGCCGCCCTAAATCTCGTCAGCGACAATAGGCGAGAGCGGTCCATGAGGCGTCTATCCTTATATTATGTCTATGCCCCCGCTTCGCCATCACTTGCTGCAGAGAAACACGTTACATTGCTTAGCCAATCAGTGCACAATCAGAGCACTGATAGAAGGAGTTCCACTCTCAGCATGGATTTGAACTTGTGTCTTTAATGGGGTATATGCCACGAGAGATGGTGACGTATTTCCGTTTGAATTTATTCCACATAGGTTGGTTCCGGGTCCTGCTTGCTCCTATTGTTCTTGGCCGAAGCTGCAAGATCTGTACCATGAAAAAGACGCAAAACTTAAAATATCTGTGAGCTACTGGTACAACAATCGAGTTTTTTGGTGTGCCGTTGTGTCCAGTAATTAGCCAGTACCATCTGGTGCTTAGTTTTTTCATGTTCCTGCTGATATCAAGGCGACAGCGGACTGTAGCCAAAACTTAGCCACTACAGCTAACACATGGTTTGTAGCTGCCTGCTATTTCAAAGCTTGAGGATATTGAAGATCCAGCGTCAGAAATGGGAAGACAGAGGTTAAAAGGAAGCTGTACGTGCTTCGTTCACTGGAATAATTTGTTAGAGGAAAATAATGCCGGAGGAAACCCACTGCTACAAGAACAGGCTGAAAACAGAGGCAGCGATTCGGCACTAGGTAAGTCAATACGTGTGTTGATGCGTTTGTGTTATACGGAGTATGAAATTATTTTTAGGCAGCTCCTTAGCTTTTGTTTATATGACAATTATATAAAATACATTTAACATGAATCAGAGCGACGAGCCCCTCCGATACCAAGCGCGGTAATTTAACAGCCGAGAGCAGCAACGCTTCAGCCCGATCCAAACCACACAAACCACACACTGATTAATCTGACATTAATCAGTCAGATTAATGTGCAAAACCTTCGCTTTACAGCCGTTTAAGTGGCACTGATCCACATAAAAAACCCACAGAACAAATGGTACAAATCACGTATTTCCCGAATCCCGAAAATATGACATCTACCTTTGCTGTTTCATAATTATAATCCACGTTAGAGTGAATTTTAGTTACATCCTCCCGCTGCTTTTTGTTTTTAAAATGGTAAATTTAGGTTTGCCTCGACTTTTATAAACTAATGCCTCTTATATGCATCATTTTTTGTATTACTGTTGGTACAGATATTATGTGAACATTGTGCTTTTCCTGCTAGTAGTTTAAATTAATTTCAGCTGCACACTTTCAAAAGAGTATTCCGATTTTAACATGCATTTTCTAAGTAGTAAATATTTTAGTTCACTCTTACTCAGTAACTTTAGTGTTGTTACACCTCTGAATCATTTTTTGCAGTTTCTTTGTGATACCTGGACCAGAACTGTTTCACTTAAACATTTAATTAATTAAACATTTAATTTCCTGAGATATTGTCAATTTATTTTCAAGCAAAACTCTCAAAAAGAGCTGAGGATTTATTAGTTTTGATTACATTGTGCAGTTCAATATGGACGCTTATTAGTTTTTTGTTTTTAATTTTTCGGGTTTGCATTGCAACACCTCGTGTTTCTGAGCCATGATCGCTGTGCCAATTACCTTTCTGTTGGATCCAAGCACCTGGACCAGCTGACAGCGTCCATCAGTCCACGGTCTGCTGGATCAAAACAACGTGAACTAACTTTTTTATTTACAGTACTGGTTTAACTATGATCTTGAAACTGGAGCACCAGGTATGCAAAAATCTACCTGCAGACTTTGTTGGCTACCCTGACACTGCAGTCATCCTGGACAGGGCTGAGCCGCTCTTCCTCTCTCCTCTTCCTGTCCTCCAGAGTGACAAGTTTTCATCACCAGTAAAGGCAAACAAGTCTGATGTCTACTTAGCTGCTAGAAAGTATATTATATATTCACTGTTCATTTTGCTATCCTGTTTGTACCTACAATAAAATTGAATCTCATTTGTAATACTCTACATTTCACAAACCTTTTTTTTCCCCTTTTCTCTGTGTTTACATTATATCAAGTATTTGCATGTAGATCAAGAATTCAAGTGAGATATTAAAATGCAACACATTTAGGTAATACCAGCAAAGACATGTGAATATTAAGTAATATGTAGTTAGTCATATAATTTAATATACTGAATATGACTTACATGATTTTTTTTTTCATACCAGATTTGATTTTAATCAAATGTAGCTGAAATCAATTTAAACCACCAGCAGACACAGTACAGTACGCCGATTATCTGTACTAAAAATAAGGAAAAAAATGTAACATAGAAGAAGAGGTATTAGTTTTAAAACCAATAAATAAACTGACTTGGAGAAATATACACTGCTCAAAAAAATAAAGGGAACACTCAAATAACACATCCTAGATCTGAATGAATGAAATATTCTCATTGAATACTTTGTTCTGTACAAAGTTGAATGTGCTGACAACAAAATCACAAAAATAATCAATGGAAATCAAATTTATTAACCAATGGAGGCCTGGATTTGGAGCCACACACAAAATTAAAGTGAAATGTTCCCTTTATTTTTTTGAGTAGTATATTTAGCCAAACACACATTGTGTTTGGCTAAATATACCCTTAAAAGCAACACTTCCTTCCCTGCCTGGCCTTCTCTGACTCAACACTTGCTGGTCTCTCCATCCTCATGTTCTGATCGTCTCTAGCCGCTGGAGGAATCAGTAAGACCTACAAGCCTGTCCTGCTTCAGCTGCACTCTGCTGGTCATACTAGAATGGGAATTAGGAGAACACCAATTTAATTTAATATCATAACACAGCTTAAGGCATATTACATCTAATTCGGAATAAAACTAAGTACAAGACACAAACACACCAAATAATAAAAAAACACAGAAATTATGTGAATATCCTTCTTCGGCCTGTGACCTACCAGCTTAGTTTTACATTTTACATCTGGAAGAAAATATATGTTTAAGTTTCATTTCCTCCCCTCATCGACAACACTGATTATGTGCTTGGTAAATAAATAATCTGCACAGTCACTTGACGTGTGGTGCAGATTAACGTGGACCTAATAACATTGGTGCAACGATCTGCTGTTTTCCCATTTTAGCTTCAATGCTAGTTAATACACACACACACACACACACACGGAGGATTACACAATAGTTTTTAACACATATTTCCTCCAGGTTGTTGAGAAAAATGATTATTTTTAGTGTTTAATACAGTTTAATCTTTTTTGAACAAATTTTTAAACTTTGAACAGGTTTCTGTTAGTGATTTAAAATTAAACTATGGCTGGGTAAGTATTCAAAAGTACCAAAGAAAATGGGGTGATCTGTAGAGCTTCTCCTTGGACCCCTGTGGTCGTAACACATAGGACAGGAGGTCATAGATTAACATATGCAGGAAAGTAGAGGCCAGTATCATTTAAATTACCTTGGGAAACAGGAACTTACCGAGTTCACGGGAGATCAGAATCCTTCTGTGAACATCTGGGTTGTGTGAAGATTTTGAACCACTAACATTTAATTTACAAGATATTTCTCTTAGTTATTGATAGCATTCTCTGACGGAAAATTGTATTATTTAGTTTTAGAATTAATTTAGTCGATGATGAATGGATTTGAAAATTGTATTATTTCTGACTGTTAGAATTAAATGAAAATGTATTAGAAAATTGCTCAGGATTTATGCTAAATGGGGTTTTGGAAAATGATTGTGTTAACTTGTATACTTAGGATTGAATATTATGTTTTATAGGTTAGAAAAAGGAATTGTACCTCATTTTGTTCTGTTGAAATTATGTGTTATTTTTTAAGGCAGGACTCAATCTTTTGGGGTGCTGAGTGCAGAAGAAAAAAACTGGGTTTGTTAACATAAACTTTCCTTAAATTAATTACAGAATTTAAGTTTGTTCCTGAGAATCTATGTAGGGAGAGATACCGGGAGAGACTCCAGATTTCACACATATCTGTGAAATCCTTTTCTCTGTATATCCTTTATCTAGATGGTTTTAAAACCGCAGGAGTTCAGGATGAGGCTCTCCTCTTCATTTGTTAAACAAAAGAGCAAATGGCCTTTGTTCACAGCAGTAAATTAGGGGAAGTTCTAAGTTCTTCTGAGTGTCCAAGGTAGCTTCCAGTTGGTCAAGAGGAGGTACGCCTTAATTGAATATATTAAAAAGGAAAGACACACCTACATCATAAAAGTTCGTGCACAGGAGTAATAATTCAGATAGTTGCCACTATTTTGCCTTTTTGTACCAGCTCTCTCCAAAGACGCGTCTTTGCCTTTTCTTTTTCTATCTTTTTGTCTCAGGTAATGAATGTATGTCTCTGTTGTTCTGCAGTTTTGTTGTTAATTCATATGCTGTTTTGTGTTGGATTAAACTCTGTAATTCTGTGACGTCAACACGCATTGCTGTTGTTTTCCTTGTGGCCACACGTGGCCTGCCCAGAGGACCTGGGATCCAAAGGAAGAGAGAGCCAAACTTTTTCCAAAGTTAACTATTTTATATTTCTTCCTTAACAAGATATTTTTGGTATTTTCCACGCTGAAAGCCACTCGACAGAGGTGCACTGGTTAACGAATTCAACATAAAGACAGGCGAATATTACACAAGCCTAGTATATGAACTTTACTTAGTGCTAACATTAACTAGCACAATATGCTACCGGGGATCGCGGCAGACAAAATATGTGACTGTCGTCATAAGTTGTGTAAGATTTCTTCTTTGAAACAGGGTGGACACTTTAGTAGCTGCTAAATGGTGTAATTTTGTGAAGATTACTTACCATTCTCATTCTGTGTCCCGTCACCAAAGCCCTGCAGTTCGGGACAGAGTTCTGAGATCTCAGGGAGTCATCCGCTTTAGTCAGCGCTAACCAATTGGAACACGTCTTATGTTGCTCGTTCTTAAGCCCCGCCCAGAATGTTCATGTAAGCTTCGCCAAAGCAAATAAAGTTGTATAAGCAAGAGTTCAACCAAAAAAGAAATACTCAATCAAAAAATTAGTGACTTCAATAAAAAAAAATATTTAAAAATTTTTTTGTTTCATATAAAATTATTTTTATGACTAAAAAGTTTTTAAGATTTTTTTTGATTGACATTACTTTTTTTTTGATTGAATACTACTTGTTTTGTTTGATACCCAGATACCTACAAGTTTGCTCCAGACATTTCTATTCTGGTGAGTGTCTAAATTTGCTTTGTTAGTGTCGTGTCATAATTTGTTTTGCTATGATTTTGTCTGGGTGTACTCATGATCAGTTTCTGTTGAGTTCATTTAAGTGGGTCAACCTTGTTTAGGTCGGGCTAATATTGTTTATGTAGCACAGTCTGAGTTTTGTCAGTGGACATCGAGGTTCTTACATTTTTGTGAAGTAAACTATTTTACTAGTGTTATCAAATTTACAGTATTAATACTGATATGTGTTGTGATATGTCCTCTTGAAGGCAAACCGATGTATGAAATGGATTAGCTCAATCCTGACTGGGGTCCAGCGTTGAATATGGGTCACTGCGTGGTGCGTCAATTAAAGAGGCGATACAGCAAGACCATCAACAAGTGGGGGAGCAAGTTACAGAGACTGTTTTTATTATTTACCCCAGAAGAGGTAAATAAGGAAAACACAGTTGCAGAGGCAGTAGATAAGGAGCAAGTTGAAGAGGCTGAGGAAGAAACGCCAGGAGTGTATTTTATAAAATAGATCACACTTTAATAAATATTTGTTGTATTTAACATATTTCAGGTAAGTGAACATGTAAAGAAATAGATCCAGTCCTAGAATTTTATGTAATTGAACATTACAGGTTGCAAATGTTCTTATCATCTGAGGTAATATATTTTATGAACTTTTTAAAAAAATATTTTTTAAATATAAATTTGGTTAAAAAAATAAAAAAGGGGTCAAAATGGAATAAAAATATGCCTCATCTATATAGTTTAGTAGAATAATTTCACAGATTCTGAGTTAATAAGTCACATGACCTAGAAGCTATTGAAGAAAAATACTAAAAGCTAAAAATATATATAAAAAAGTGTTCAAATGTAATAAAGATGAGTGTGCCTCATTTATACAGTGTAGTAGAATAATTTCTCAGATTTTAAGTTAATGGGGCACACCATTTTTGGAAGCTATTGAAGAAAACATTTAATATTTAAAATATTGAATATGACTTAACATTTTATAGAGGATAATGTGCCTCGTTTAATAGCATGAATTACGACTGGCGGCGAGCGACGTAAACGTCTTACGCTGTGACGTCAGCTCCAAAGCTCTATTTGTATGCTAAGTAGAGTCGTTAAAAATGGAAAGAACGTGTGGGGGGGAGGACATGCAACCAAGGAGCCACGTAGCAGAGTTGTAGTCAAGACCACCAAACCCGAGACCAAGACCAGAGCCCCGTGCTAAATGACACAATAAAATTAAGTTTACCTATCAAAATTGGTTCTCAGATTGATCTGAAAGATCCACATTCCCATAAAAACACCTAGATATTAAATACTTAAGAGCTGACCAGTATCAATTAAAACTCATTTCATTCTGTTTTGCTTTCATCGCTGTGCTACAATCCACAGAGGTCTCCTGCCATCCCTATAAAAATAACGCCCTGGGCGGTTGCCCATATTGCCCATGTCAGAAACCACAACTGAAACATCGCAATTAACGGTAAACAACGTTCAACTATGAACACTGTCCAACGGCGCAACAAGCAACCAAGCAGAAGGAGCACCGTGACTGTTCTCACCCTCCCTCCACTGCGATGTTTGCCACCATGACAGGAGACGAAAACAATGAGCTCTGCGTTCCAGTGACGTGCAGTCAAGGTAGGCAGGTGAGATCATGGAAAAATAGTAATAAAATCATTTATATTGCTATTTTCACCCTGTGGTTTGTACTATAAAGTACCTATTTTTTACTTAGCTTAACCAATTCTGATTATTTTTTCTTCAAAATCGCTGGATTTTCCCATTTTCCCATTCAAATGCTCAGAAGCGAAGCCGGTGAGGCAGCAGTGAGCTGAGCCTCACCTGGGATTGATCAACCTCTCGCTAACTGCACTGGCTGCCATTCTATGGAAGCATGTTCATCCTGTCTGTACGCCAGCAATTAAATGGCTAAAAAACATTTAATATATAGACTGATTTTCCATAATTTTGCTTATGTATATAATGTACAGTGTTTTTTTTTTGTCACCAACTGTGTGTGTATCGTGTTTTGTGTGCGGAGGAACGATCAGAAACGGCAGAGAACAGACTCGAGGTGAGGCAGGCAGTTCTCTTGCCTCATGGCAGGGGCCGCTCATGATCCCAGACATTGTTACTCCACAACTGTAGAGTAAGACACAGTGAGCTAGCCATGGAGCTAGCCACACAGTAAATAAGTAAAGTACAGCGATACATTTGTTTTCTCCTCTCTTCCGACGTCAACATGAAAGACTACATTTCTACATTTAAACAGTTTTCTAAAGTGGATTTTCAATTGAAGCAGGAGATAATAACTAAAGGAAGACCAACACCGGAGCTGAAAGTTTTGCTTCGAGACAGTTTGATGATTCTTAAACGGAGTAGAAAAGACATACCGAGGATAGACTTGGCTTTGGATGAACGGATATTTTTGCGCAGAATTAGCGGTGCATGGATTTCATTGATAGATAAAGGTAAGACAGCAATAAGATGTTTTTATTTTGTTTTTGCTTGTTTTTTAATGAAATGTGCGTTTTGTGGGCTACAGTTTGTATGTCTAAGTAATTCAGTAAAGTAGAAGCGGTAGCTAATCTACCACAGCAATTATTTATTAATTAAACATTAAGCCTAAAATGTACAACAACAACAGACTGAATGTTCTGTTCTGTGCGCAAATTTCTTGAATGTTTTTTTGGTGTTAAATCCTAAAACATGAAGTGGCATTGTTGTCAGCTGCTATGGCAACGAGTCTGCATGTAGCTTGGCGAATACAGATCACTTTGCTGTGGATCACAGCACGAAATTAATACCTCCATTTCTAAGTTTCACTGAGTTAAAGCGGCTATGGATGACATGTAAAAGATTTGTTTTTTTGCCCCCCAGCGTTGTACGCCTGCGCAAAATTTCCGTACATCCAATAACATGCATGGTGTATAAGTCCTAAGTCAGTGCCTCACCAGCAATGAACATCACCGCACGTTACTGCTGCGTTCATACATTCAACTTTTACTTATTCTACTCCTTTGGCGATTAAATAAATGTGTGTATGTGNACTTCTCACATAAATTGGCTGGAAGATTTTGCATGGACGGAAGGACTGATTTGGTGCATTAGAGAAATCAATAGAGAAATGTACAACATTCAGTACTGCTTATGCAATAGGGGCACATCACCTGTCCAAAACCGATCATCTCCATAATAGATATATGTCCGATCTTCTAATTTCCTTTGCTGCATAATGTACATTGCATTTATTCTAGCGTTAAGTAAATGTATCTTGAAGGAGAATAGCACTTAAATAAAAGACCAACAAGGATATTAATTTAGAATTAAAAATAACTCACCCTGAATTACCTTGATAGATATAATGTATGTCATTAATGAAGGGGGAAAAAATTCAATCCAGACTTTAAGTAAGTTTAGGGTCTGGTTCGCAGAGTATGAAGTTAAATTTTCTTCTCAATTATTCAATGAAAAAATAAAAACTAACCTCAGTTAAGTAAAATGAAATTGTAATCAAAACTTTTGGAATTGTAATGATTTATTCTTTTAAAACAAAAAGTTTAGTTTAAAAAACTTTTTTAAAATTAAATAACTAATTTTTGTCTCGTGAACTAAAAAAGTTATTTGTCAAACATAAACTTTTATTTGCACACATCAGAAATCTTTTGTTGTGATTTTAGGCCCTGCCCACGACGTCATGTGAGAATCACAAGCAAAACTTTGAGTCACAAACAAAAACTTAGAATATCAAGAAAAGATTTCTGACATGCACAAATAAGTTTGTTTTGCAAATAATTTTTTCACTTCATGAGACAAAAAATGTGATTTTAATTTTAAAAAAAGTTTTTTCAAGCAAAGCTCAGTAGGCTTTTATCATGGTGACATGCATTAACAATTACATTTTTTCTTTTTTCTTTTTTTTTCTTTTTCCTGCAGTTCCATGTTAAAGTTTGATGCAGCTCTGCTTTCCTGAATGGACCATCTTCATCTCCACTGCAGCAAACAGGCAGCTCTTTTTTTTATAGATTACAGTACACTAAAAGGTTGCATTGTGCCCTTGTTTATATTTTTAATAGTGTAATTCTGTAAAGACAAAATATGTCTGGTCCAGCTCTGATTTACATATCTTGCTAAATTGCGGGTTTGAATATTCTAATACTTTCCTATAACAAAATAGACCTGCAGAAAAAAATTACTAATAAAATATCTTACATATGCATAGTTGTATGCTCTATATAGAGATTTTCAATAGCTTTGATTGTATATCTCACAATTTTGTAATGTATCATTATTTATCAAACTCTGAAAGCTGAGTGACTTTATTCATATTCTGTACTAGAATGAAGTTAGATGTGCCTTTTCTTTTTTTTCTTTTCTTTTTTTTTTGAGCACCTGCCCCTTTAGTGGTCTCTGCACGGCCCTGGCAAGGAATGTAGTTGGGTCCTTTGTCTGGAAGAGGGGTGCGTTGGCACCATAGTCAAAAGAGTCCACTAGGGGGATTTGTGCGCTCTTCTCTAAATTCAATACAAGGTAAGTGAAGACCCACTGGTTTCATCTCATCATTCCTTCTCTAATAGTTGTCCCTCTTATAAGGGCTAACACTGGCTTCTGCTCTGTTTCTGAATAGTAGTTGTGTCCTTGTGCCTCCACGCAGCTGTTGCTGACAAAACGGGCAGGCAATATCTCTCCTGTTCTTTGTTTTTGTGGATGTTCAACCAAGCTTGCTGTGATGGGGTTTTCATATGACTTGGTCAAACATAAATGACTGACCTTGGCCGGAGATCACTTCAGAGAAATGTATTAAATATTTCTTCAGGTGATCAGAGATGTAAAATAGGTACAAAGGCCATCCAAGGGAGGTTAAAATCAGACAAACAGTACCTTCAATACAAGAGTCCATCACCTCCAGTGTGACTTGGCAGTAGTGATGGGTCCGGCAACACCGATGTGTTGGCCCATGCATCAAGCCCATAGACCAAAACTCGTGTTGGTGCGCATATTGGTTTCAGCAAGTCACGTGATCGATACAGGAACTGTTTCGAAATGACATTAAAACGCCAAACTGTGTTATATGGAAGCAAATCTGTCAATCTGTCAAAAGCATTTGCCAAACGAATTCTTGATCTTTTACGGAACAGTGTCAACTATGGAGCAGCCTCAGACAAAAGGTTTCCACAGTGTGGGACCATTTTGATCTTGGGAGTTTTGTGGATTTTCTTCTGGAATCGCGATGTTCATGAGTGGAATTGGTTCTTGTGTGGTGTGTTGCTCCTGCCTTGTGGCTGAACACGAACCGATCGAACCTGTTGTACTTTTATCAGCACTGTGGTCACAGAGGTTTGGAGAATCGGCCGACAGTCCTTAAATCTTGCCGTCTAAACCAGACTTAAGACTCACAAGCTCTACTCATCTCCTCTCTGCCACTGCCCAAACGCTCTCTGAATCTGGTCGCTATGGTAACATTTACATATCCCTTCAAAATAAGATACAGATGTGCCACAAAGACGAACATTTTACTTTCGTGAAAATTTTAACTCACGATAAAGACTAACGGAGCCCTGAGCTTGTTTCTCTGCAACGAGACGGTCCCATCTGGGAGTGATGGGAGACAATGACACCCAAAGTGTTGCTTATATCCACAGCCTGCTTGGTCTCTAGTGGTGAAGCAGTTTGAAGCTTCATTGCCTCATTAGCAGCTGGTCGCTGCATGTTACACAGAGTGGCTTGTAATGTTTGACTCACCTACCTGTCTGGGATAAATCCATCCTCCTGTCTCTTCTCTGGGCCTTTTCCCCTTTGCAAAGAAACTTTCCAAAGACACCTGATCCGTTTCTTACTCTTTTTGCTGCTTGTGGGCTCAGTGTTGGTGCGCAAGTAACCGAGAGAATCCGGTGAAAGGATTTTCAAAATAAAAGATCCTCCAGACTTAATACATAAAACGGAAATATTTAATTATTTCTTACGCGGCCCGGTACCAATTGGTCCACGGACCGGGGGTTGGGGACCACTGGACTAGGTAATCAAATCACTACGTTGCCTGTAGGATTTTTTAATGTACAGCAGATGTCAGTATTCAGTGACACAGTATCAACACAGAATAGACACAGTTTTGCTATGGGTCGAAACGATACATGACGCCTCATCTACCCATCACTACTTTGCAGGAGTCTAGCCACAAACTGCCTCAAAGTGGAACAGAGCCCTGCTTTTAAAGCCACAGGCTCCGCCCACAGCAAAAACAATTAAACAATTACTTTTAACTCAAGTAAACTCTTAATGTAAACAAAGTAATAATAAATAATACCAAGGGAAAAAAGAAAAAAATATATAAAAATAAACTTGGGATCAAATTAAAATAATCAATTTAATAGAAAACGCTCCGTACGTTCCAATGACATCACTACGTCATCACGACTCCCTCCTGGCGCGCCACAATCCGGAAACCCTGCTTGAAAACAGAACCGGGAAAATGTTTGGAACTGAAAACAGATTAGGATGGATATGTTAACTGAAGCAGGAACACCGCGTGTGCACCCACGATGAACCGCGTCAGTTTAAGATGCAACAAAAAGTAAGTCAGTGATTGTGTATGCTCGTGTATATGTGTGTGTGGGCATGTTCGTATGCTGACACTGACTCATAATTAAGTCCCGGCTCCTGTCGGCTCCTCCGTCACACTTGCCTTCACCTTTACAAAAAGTATATTGCTGCATGCGTGATGGGATGACATTTATGGCATGAAATTAACATATCACAATAAAATTAATTTTCCCAGGGAAGTTTTTTTTTTTTTTTTTATTTACAAACATTATTGTGAATGATATGATATGGCCTAGTCCTAGGGTATAAAAAACAACCCTCTGTCTCACACTGATGGAGAGATGGAGGTCTGTAGAGAAGGTTCTAAAATTTAATGTTAAAATCTTCAAATCTGATTTCCAGATAAAATCAACAACAGCTAGTGAGCACATCCATCCATCCATCCATCCATCCATCCATCTGTCCAGTAAACACGTTTATCCTTGCAGGGTGGCCAGTTGGGCTTTTCAGTAAAGTGTTGTTTTTTTGTTTTTTTGTTGTTTTTTTAAAGCAAATCTAATTTTGTTTTACACTAAAGTGTGGAAATGGTACAAATGTTATCAATGTTATGACTTTTCGTCAGAATACGAAGTAATCTACAGTTAAAAGTGACGGGTTCTCTCAGAGAGCAGTTTAGACTTGGACTTGGATTAACTGGTTTTTACATTACAATTCCACTTTTATCTTAATATATCCTGTACTTTTCTATAGCCTATGTTTTACAAACTTAGCACATTCTTTAACCTTAAAAGTATCTCATACCACGATTGCAAAAAATAAAAAATAATATTATAAAGGGGAAAGAGAAGTTTGGAAAAATGAAACCCATAAAACTAATCTTTTAGCTACTAACCCTACGACTCATGAAGCAATATCTATGATCAACAGTTTAAGATAAGCGTCACAAATCTGTGCAGCAGGACATCTGAGTTGTGGAGCAGCAGGAGGAGCGCTGCGCTTTGACACCAAACGCAGGGCCGTAATTAGGAGGCTGGGGCAGGGAAGGGGGGGGGGGCTCTAAAACCCTATTTATAGTTTTCCAGACAATAGTGGAACACACAAATTATTGTACTGTTGTAACCATTAAACAATCTCCCCTTCAGTTCAACCTTATAAGTGGAGACACATTGTTGATGTTACCATAAAATAACTTGCAATTAAGTATTAGCAAAGCTCAGTGTAATTGAGCAGAGCGTTGTTGTTAGCAGCTGCTGAAAGTAACTAAAAAAGTTACTTTAATGTAACTTAGTTACTTTCCAAATCAAGTAGTCAGTAATTTAACTTTTTCAAGGAGTAATCAGTAATCCGATTAAAGTTTCTTTTTCAAAGTAACTATGCCATCACTGTTCGCAGACAGTTTGTCAGATGTCCTGCAAACACTGAATTCAAGCCACAGTACACAGTAAAAGCAGTGAAGTCTGATGGTTCAAACATCATTAGCTGGGGTGGTTTCTTGTACTAGGGCAGTGTTTCTCCACCCTGGTCCTCACCGCCCCCCTTTCCTGCATGTTTTAGGTGTTTCCCTTCTGCCACACACCTGAATTGTATCTCTGGGTGATTAACAGGCTTCTGCAGCACTTGATGGTCATGCAATAATTTGAATCAGCTGTTCTGGAATAGAGGCACATCTAAAACATGGAGAGCAGGGGGGCGGTGAGGACCAGGGTTGAGAAACACTGTACTATGGTATTGTTCCCATTTATTGCATACCAAGGATCTTGGATCATTTTGAGTTAGGGTTGCCACTGTTAATTTAAATCAGAAGAAGGCCTGTCGCGATAAACGATAAATCAATTAATCGCACGATAAATTAAACCTATCGACCTCATTTTAATTATCGTCTATATCGTCTCTTCCTGCCTTTTTTTTTTCTTTCTCTTGATGACACTGAATGAAAAAAGGCTCAACTCTGGTGTTCTCCACTGACCTTCCCTTCCTATTTCCTTAGTGTAATGTCCAGTGCACACGACACAAGTTGTCGGCCCATTTTCAAAACCTCAGAGACCACACATTAGCTGACAGAAATCCTGGGTATAACAGTTCGCTCATGCTCTGTGGTGTCCAGCCACACAGCCATTATTTTGGACTTGTAGGCCAAAATAATGGCTACAAGTCCAGTTAATTAATTTTAATATCAGGCATTAATCAATGCTTAATTAGAATCTACCTGTTTTGCATGTGGCTAGAGTCAGCGTAAAGTCCTGACTGACTTTGGAAGAATGAAACACCTGTGATTAATATTATGTATCATTTTGAAAAGTAACATGATTCAACAAACTGGTGTTTGGAATTATCTTTGTAGACTAACATCGTTAAATACACTTTTTTTTCTTTTACNCAGACTTGGGGGTCATTGTTCACACATTATAGGCCTCCTTAAGACTTTACAATATTTCAAGCTTCAAAATTCAAAAGGGATCGGGAGGTGCTGGTGCCTATCTCTAGCTAACGTTCCGGGCGAGAGGCGGGGTACACCCTGGACAGGTCGCCAGTCTGTCGCAGGGCCACTCAAAATATCCCCATTCACTAAACACAAAGAAAGCAAAGTAATAATACTTACACCAGCACACACTCCTTTGTTCTTATTGATCCTACGACAGTTGAGCTGCAAATGCGGTCATGCACAAGCTTTGATCCAAGCTAGGCATTCCATATCAGATTTGGGAAATCTTTGAATTTTATTTCCACAAATACGATTAGGATACCTGACATCGCCTGTACAGATTCCCCACTGACAGTGGAGAACCATTCTTATTTGAGTTCTGTCGCAAAAACTTTGATTGTGTAGATTGTGGTCTGTGTAGATTGTGGTCTGCTAGTCCACAATCTACATTAGCATTGTGTATACTACTTTAGCTTTTGTTTGTGAGACGGTCAAGCACGTGGTAGCTGCGCAGTGACGTCAAATGGGCATTAGCCAATGAAACGCAAACCCCGTGGTAAGGTCCATTCAGTGCATGAGTGACACCTTTTTTTCATCGCGGATGCAACATGCGTGATCCAGTCAGTATAGCTAGCTTTGCTAGCATCATGTCCACGGAGCTTACCTTTCTTTAAGCTTTCCTTCCAAGTGACACTAAAAGTTGGACGAAGTCCCCACCGTCTGTGAAAGCGAAGCGCTGCTGATTATTATATAATCAGCATATATTATTACACATATCATAACATATGTCGCCATATCTTATGATTTATGCAACGCTATTATATTACTGATGATCAGACAGACATCTCCCGCTCAGAGGAAACCATTGCGCATGTCTGGAGCTCCGCGTGCGAGTAAAGGTGGAGGCCATGGGTGACGAGACACGTAAGTCACGTTATTGCTTAGATTTTACGGCACCACATTAAGACCCTGAACTTCACATTTTAACGGAAAGAAGGAGCAACGCGACTTGGATGTAACGAGTAACGCGACAGTTTTGTAGAAATGTAGTGAAGTAAAAGTAGAAAGTATCCATTATTAAATCTACTTAAGTAAAGTACAGATACACGAAAACTCTACTTAAGTACAGTATTTCGTTACTTCCCACCACTGATAAAGACAGGAAAGGGAGAGCACCCTGGGGACTAGGAAATTAAGTCTAATATAAAAGAAGAAGAAAATAAATAAAAAGAAATTAACAAACTAGAATCACTGACTAAGGACTGAAATAGTGAAACAGAAATAAGGCTCATCTAATCCAAAGAAATTAGGAAATACAGACTTAAACCCCAAAATAACTCAAACAACCCAGAAAAGTGTTGAGTGACATCTGCAGCTCAATGTACCATGTATCTGACAAACACAGTGTTTGTCAGAATATTAATGACAGGAAGAATGAAACACTTGTGATTAATATAATGTATCATTTTGAAAAGTAACATGATTCAACAAACTGGTGTTTGGAATTATCTTTGTAGACTAACATCGTTAAATACACTTTTTTTTCTTTTACAGCAAAGATGTGATTTTCTTTATTATGCAGCTCTGGCAGCATAATAAAGTGGATTGTTTGTCTTTGCTTTGTCATGAAATTATTGATATACAAATTTGATTTCACTAGGGGGTGCAAAATCTGGCAACATATGATCTATATGGAATTTATTTCAGAAGCACCAGGCAAATAACACTGTTGTGTAAAAAATTGGAAAAAGGCATCACCATCTGCATGGAACTTACTTCCAGAGGAAGGAGTCAGGGAAAGTTGAGTTCCTTCTTCCTCCTCTTACTCAGTTCTCATTAATGTCAATTTCATACTGCCAGTCCCGGGGCGATGCTTTCCTAAATGTGTGTCAAGAACATGTTGGCATTCTGAATCCACTTCCAGACATCAAAAGGCTCCACAGATAAGGCTTCTTTCATCTACTCTCTGCTGTGCTGATTGGAATGAACTCTTACCCTCATGCTCTTTTGACCTTAAAATGTTTTGGAGGTGTAAAGTGTGTTTAATGGCAAATAAAAGTTTCACGTAACAAGAATTTCCTCTAAAACACCACACTTAAAAGCAGTGACACCACTATCCAGGTTTGCAAATGAGGGAGAAAGTTGCTTTGTTATTTTTCATATTGCTGCTATATGGCGTCAGTTACTGCTCATGAATTTAATACAACAAATGGAAATGTTTCCACTTGGGGTGAAATTCCGGTCATGGATAACATGTGATTCACCTTCCCCCACCCCTCCGGATCTGGATAGTGAAATAAAGTCCTCACCAGCTTTCTCCTGCTGCTTCTCCCTGTCTCTGTGTCCCTTTTACAGCCCGAATTCTGACAACATATTCTGAGGTGCCATCTCCAACTTGGTTGCCATGGCCACAGTGAAGTAAAAGTAGCTTGTTGCACTTTGGAGCTGCCACTTGTCAGAGAAGGGTATGACTAGCTGGTGAGGTGGGGCCTGATGGGTGAATGCCACCATCCCACCCCCAGCGGAACATGCGTCATATAAATGCTTTGGAACGGCCTCTGCAGAAACCCAATGTGATTCTGATCAACATCTATAGAAGGAGTTCAAAAGTACAGTGATGGCAATGAGAATGTTCTACCTCAAAAATATGGAACTCATTAAAGATGAATCAGCAAAATACCATCTGAAACATGGAAAATATACTCAGCAGCTAAAGAGCATAATTGCTATTATACCATTAAAGATTTTTCCATTGATTATTGAGAAGGGTATAATTTTTTTCATATTCCATTTTGAAATGTAAATAAGTAAAAAAATATATATATATTTTCTGTTGCTTTATCATCTTTTGGTAGATGCTTGTCTCATTTCCTACCACATGTAGACATGTTATATTTAAGTAATTTTTTAATTAAAATTTGCTGGCGACCTGTTGTCGAGAAAACTGGCATGGAAATGTGAGATTTCTCCAGGTACACGCAGAAAACGGGGTAAAGGCCTGAGAAATAACAGTGATCTTGTATATTGATTTAATGATGATTAAAGAAGTGAAATACAAATTACATATGTGTGTAACAGATGGAATGATTGATGTTTTTTGAAATTATAATGTCTGTAATGTATAATTGGAATATATACTCTGTATTCATGATCAGTAGTAACGGTAACAGCTTAATTGTTATATATTGTCAATGATTTGAGATGACACACAAGTCACAGAATAGATAAAGAATGGAGAAGTATACTGAGGGTTATAAGCAGATAAAACAAAATGATTATGTTTTGAGTTGATTATGTTTCATAATACATTATAGAGGACTGTAGATTTGAGTACATGAGAAAAAGGAACGCACTGTGTCACAAGCAGTGCACTGGGCTGGGAGGAGGTCTCAGAACAACTCCAAAAAAGGCAGTAACTGCCAGATGGCCAGCAGAAAAAAGAAAAAGACCGAAAAAGGAGTTGCAGCAATCAGGCGGAGAAAGAGGAAGGTCCGGGACTTTCCGCAAGTCAGAGAGGAGCAAGGTTTGGGAAAAGTAGGTACTTTCCGCTGAAGGATGAGTCATGAGACCTCTCCCATACACAACTATGGGCCAAGAGGGTTTAAAAGCCAGCGAGCTGGGGAGGAAACCATTTTTAGTCCGCGGCGCTGAAGGAGAGTCAACAAGAGGACGCAGACGAAAGATCAGCAGAGGACCACACCCTGGGACCAAGGGAAAGTTGAGACCTCACGCCGCAAGGAAGGACAAGATCCGTCAGCCCCTGCCCTGGCCCCTGAATTCGACCGTCTCCTCTGCCTCAACCCAACGATCACTGTTCAACTGCAGCAGACTTGGAGAAAAGACAAAGGTCACTGAGTGATGAAGATCCTGTTCGTTTGAAGGACAACAGGCTAATCGACTTTGCTGCTTTTCTGAAAGAGAACTTTGCTCCGCCAGGACAGAGACTCTGACCAAGGACGTCTAAAGGTTTCCACGGCCAAGATCGACTGACAACGGGTGTGAGTTGTCCTGCCCCTAAAGCCTCGCTCAGTGAAACTAGTGACACAGGTCAGGGATAGAAATGAGGATAGGTTAGGATTGATTTTGTAATTCAAGTTTATTATTTGTTACAAGTTCATAATCTCTGTAGTTGAATCTGCTTGTCATTTACCCCTGCTAAAGCTTGCTTAATAAAATATATACTAAAATACCAATAGAGTTTGTGTACATTGAAATCAATTAAGTCATAGATTATTGAGGGTTCTTCTGATTCGAGTAAAATCAACATGCATGATTATAGAAATTTGGTGGCTTCGTACTTTCCTTTGGTGAGTAATAAAATAATGGCCCTGGGACTTAAATCTAGGTCACTAAATCTAATCTAGCCAGTAACAAGTGCACGTTATATTTTAGGGGAAAAGCTACCGTTAACAGGAGTGGTTGTTGGAACTATGCAGCAGTGAGGGCTACTCTGCTGACTGTTTCTCAACTGAAGAGGGCCATAACTTCTGGATCTGAAGGTAGTTAGAGCTAGACGAGTTTTCTCCGCCGCCAGTTTAAACAGAATTTCTCTAGTAAACCTACGGTAGGGTAAGACCCGGGTTTCAGGGATTTTCCGGACCTGTTAGATAGAGAACTGGCCAGTAGTCAGTCGGTGGTGAGATTAGGGTGTGGCTGGCTATTGCAGAATAACGATCACTGTCCAGGGTGTATCCCGCCTCTCGCAACGTTAGCTGGGTTTGATTCCCGGCCCAGGGTCTTTCTGCATGGAGTTTGCATGTTCTCTCTGGCTTCCTCCCACAGTCCAAAAACATGATTGTCAGGTTAATTGGCCTCTCTAAATTCTTCCTACGTGTGAGTGTGTGTGCATGGTTGTTTGTCCTGTCTCTGTGTTGACTGGTGACTTGTCCAGGGTGATCTCGCCCAGAACGTTAGCTGGAGAGGCAGCAGCAACCCTCCTGACCCCACTAGGGACAAGGGTGTACAGAAAATGGATGGAAAATTTGCCAGGGATGACAATTGTGTTGAACTGTTTTATTCTGTGGTTATTGGACATCAGAATGTATCTCTGGGAATAATAGTTGGATGCAACCACTGCTGTCACTGATCACAACTTTAAAAATGCACCTTAAGATTAAAAAGAGGAGAGTGTCTCAAGTAGATGCAAAGTTAGGTCTGTGGCAACATCACACTGATGTAGCTGAAGAAATTCACAGTAAAAATATTAAGATACCTTTGAAATGTAAACAAACAAAATAAAAAGCAGTTAATGCATGTTAACATCTTAATGCTAGCAGCTTTCCATCGATACATTTTCAATGGGTGCAGCGGGAGAGAGGGAATCAAAGTTTTATGAGCATGTTCCAACTCGTGTTAGATGTGATTTTTCACTGTGAAAGAGTCTCAGACTAGGATATCTTATGAGCCGATTGTCTGAGCCTCCTATTAAAAAGCCTCTCCAACACCCCATTGAATCACACATTTCCTGACCCTGATTTCTGAGTCTGCTGCTATGATTAGCGTTCCCAGTGGAAGAACTTCAGATGCAGACAGGCTGCAGTTGGCAAACAAGGCTCTCTGGTTTTCAGTGCTCCTAAGAGCCAGCTGATCCCTGTTGGATGCAGAAATAGAAATTTCAATATATTTCTAATTGTAACTGGTTATGGGTATGTGGGCTGAGAATCAGAAGTGCTCTCCATAGCGCTTGGAAACCATAATGATGAGGAAAATAATGACTCTGGGGCTGGGATATTTTTATTTTTGTCCTTGAAACAAATGTTGCATTTACAAGTTTCCCTTCACAAACAGCTTTTTAACATGTTTCTTGTGTCTTTGTTTTAAACTAAGTGAGACCATATGTTCTCAAAAGCAGACTGGGCATAAATAATGAACAACAAATATCTCAGAATGCATGTTTAACCAGTGCTCCCATTGAATTATTTATTATTTTTGATATAAACAATTTTTATCTTTAAGTCCTTGTTGTTTTTCTCTCCTCTCCTGCACTATAATCTCTGATGGTGAGGCTGTGACACCAGCTGCAAATCATTCGCTCATCATGGAGGACCAGTGGGGCTTCAAGCCAATCGCAGGGTTGTCCTATTTTAATCTTGTTCCTCTCTTGCAAAGATTTCAGAGTATTTACATGCTGTCTCCTTGTGTTTCAGAGCAACTCATCTGGAACTCACCTCAAGGTATGGATTGGAGTTTTAAAGTGATCTTCAAGCAATCCAATGTTTTACTCTCCCACCATATAATTTACCAAATCATCTTGCTTTCCTCCACAATAGTTCTACTATTGCTCTGTAAGAGTTCACCTACCTGCTACCGACTTAGCTCTTCATCCTAAACCTCTAATCCAGCTGGAGTTTAGCCACCATCAGGTAATCAAAGCAACAAAACACACACATATCACTTTCGTGCTCAGATGAACTCAGATTAATCTTTATATTTTGAATGAAATAAACACAAAAGATAAAATGCTCGCACAAAAAAAACTCAGCTGAACCTTGGACAGTGAAACCTTTATTCAAGCTAAAAGTCTAAAAGACTCTACTGTACCTTTCTTTTTTCTCTGCAGTTCAGTGTTTGTGCTAGTCCTGTGACTCACTGGTGACATGTTCCTGGTGTACCTTAACCCCCCGTGGTTGGTGGCTGAGGTAGATTCAAACTACTTTTATTTTCTCAGTTGCACGAAGCCTTTCTGAACATGATGCAAACGATTGTCTACTGTCGCCCCCTGCTGGCCTGGAGGAGGGAATACTGCAAGTCAGTTATTCAGAACAATATGCTTGATTTCCTTTGACAGAATATTCAAAGTAAGCATTAAGCTTAGTTTGAGTATTGATTAAGCTTAATGCACTGACTGATAACTAGGATCAATTGCATTGCATGAACAGTCAACAGTCACTTCAGAGATTAGTAAGTTAAAGATATGGTTTGACCATAACAAATTATCAAAGTATCTAAAAAGTTGTTACCTGAGCACATACAGAGCACGTTTTCTGAAAGAGAAGGGGGGTATAACTTAAGGGGTCACTCAAACTTCAAGATCCGAAATTTTAGAACAACAAAAAAAAGCTTCTGTATTTCAATTAAAGGTGTAAAGTTATGGAACAAGTTACATGAAGATTTAAAACAAAGCAATAGTTTAACACAATTCAAAAGAAAGTACAAAGAGGTAATTTTCAATAGATACACATATGGGTGAAAGAAAGCAATAAGGTGTGTATTGCAGATAACAACTTGGTGTAAGGGTTTAGAAAGACAAACCAGCATAAAATGGGAAAATGTATAGGTAAATATTAGTAACTGTTACTTCTGACTGCCACTTTGATTTCGATTTTTTTAATGACAGTAGGACTCTAAAGTTTCAAGTGTTTAGGGGGTAGGAGTTTATAAGTTCTCACTTCTTCCTACCCCATTTTGAGCATGATATGTTAACTGAAACAAAAAATCTGTATTTTCTCTTCTTTTTTATGCACTTCTTGTTACTGTGCACTATTTTATTTTTATATTTGTATTTGTATCATGTTCGAATAAAATTTCATTTCATTTCATTTCAAAAATGATTGAGTTAAAATGATTTTTTGTGAAGTGCCTTCAAGACGACATTTGTTGTGAATTGGTGTTAGAAATAAACCGAAGTGAACTGAAGAACCTAACTGCTTCACTTGGATTTTTCGATTAATGTACATTTCAAATTGAATGTAACTACTTTTCTCTTATATAGCAGCTACAAGTTAGAGCCTTGTTTATTATGTTAACATATTTATAATTTTGGACCAGGTGAGTGTAAAGTTTAATGGGCTATACTGGATTTTGGGTTGTCCAGACCGTCCCTCAGCCAATGTCTATGTTGTCACAGATATAACAAGCGTCATATAGTTCAGTGTGGTGTCGTTGTCTCTGAAGCTTGTTCATCTTTCCTTATCCACGCTGATGAAAACGTGTGAAGGCAGGGCAGAACCTTGGAGTTGTGATACTGGTGCAAACAGTTGCTGCAGACCAGGAATTGCTTGTCTATCTGTGTGACCATGGGGTTGGTGCTGCCAGTCTCACTCTTAGCCAAAAAGAGGCACTCAACTCGGCACTGCAGGTGGTGGAAAAAGATTTCCATTGTTGAATCTCTTCAGTTCTCAACAGAAGTCCTGAGTTCTGTTGAGAACTGGACGTAGTTTCAGTCTGAATGTCCAGCAGGAGACCCAACAGTGGTGTGGAGGTGATGCAGATCTTTGTCTTCTTGATCTTCTGGATATTCTTGATCACTTTCATCGGCTGGTGGTGAGGGAAGGACATCCTCTGGTCCATGGGAGGACAGGTTTGAGTTGAGGTCAGAGGTCAGATGCACTGCAGTGAGGCTCAGACAGAGGAAAAGGAAAGAAGCAAATAGGAGTCGATTAGGGTTTGTCTTTCTGTGTTTTTTTTATAAATATATTTTATATATCTTTTCTCTCTTGTGATTGTATATTTTTATCCACTTATTACCCAACATTTTAAGAATTCATAAATCATTTTCTTATTCAAACACATGTAAACATAAAAACATGGTAAAGCCAATTGTTTCTTTTATCCTTTGCAATATTAGATTTTAAAATGAGGAATGTAAGTTAATTTAAGTTTATGTTAACTTAGCCTGAGTGAACATCTCATCAGAGAACAATGAATTACTTTAAGTTTGTTGATCCTAGTGCTGAAGCTGTGAAGCCAGCTGGCAGCCCTCCTCTCATTAAAGCCTAAGGCTGGATAATGTCCAGGCTGGTAGCTAACTCTGATCGCTGACCTCTCCAGACGTACATGGCACCAACTTGTCGTTATAACCTTTTGTAATTGTGACACAATTAAAGATTTCGCCTTTAGAAAAAACAAAATGTTCTACCCAGTAATAGATACATTAAAAGCATCGTTCTCTGAGAAAAATGTTTTTTTTTTCATTTTCTTTTCTGAATTTGCTCTCTTCTTTCTATAACTGCTTTTAATTTTTCAACTATCTTATATTTCTTTTTTTTTCTTTTTTTTTTCATTTCGACATGTGTGTCATGCTACTAGGGAATCTGGACAGCATGTATTTTTCATCCCCTTTGGGGTCCTCAGCAAATTAGGAACCAAAACAACACCTATTTCCCATCACCTTTGTACTCTGCGATTTAGCTTAATATGATTTGATATTTTGTGCTTTTTCTTCAAAGAAAGTGCTCTAGGTGAACGCTTAGTGTCCCCTGAAGAGCAGTCTTCTAGGTCTTCTAGTTTTGTTCTGGTTCTTCACTTAGGATTCTAATTCAGAGGACAGAAAGTTTTACTCTCAAAGAATTGAGCACCATTCACACTCTCACTCACACAGGCTAATTTGTAAGAACCTATTGCAATAAAGCTAAACCTATGAAAGGGTTAGTTTTCATAGCAATTTTCTCTACCTGAAATCAGTGCTGTACTGTAGTTCTTTCCACAGTTATCTGATTATCTTTTCCTGTTTGTCAGCACATTATAACCATCTATAAAAACCAGTTTGAATACAGAAGCCTTTTAAAACATGTCAAGGTTTGTTTCACTCAGATTTTAATCAAGGAATTACTGAAATATGGAGCCCTTGAGGGGACATGGGAAAAAAAAAAATTCTTTTGCGTTTCCTCGCAAAAGGTTTTGCTTTCCCTTGCAATACCGTACTAATCAGTTCATGTGGCATAATTGAATGCTGTACGCAGGGGTGCAGTACAGGGGGGGAAAGTGATGAAAATTCTAGGGGCCATGACCAACAGGGGGCCCTCCACAATTTAATTATTTATTTTTTGTTCATAGAAATAAAAAAATAAAACCGGGGCCCTGTCAATTACAAAATTAATCATATTGAATTTTCAAAGATTGTTTTTAGCACTAAACATTTAATGTTCCCACTCCCACATTAAAAAACACACATCCATATTTGCCCTGAACCTCCCTATCTGCATTAAATGGTTCGTTCCTACTTGGAGCGCTTCAGAGAGACGCTGTTAGCAGCAGACAGTGGAAGACAAGAACGATTGTGGCAGTTACTGTGCTGCTAAGAAAGTTATAAAATCAGATAAAAAAAAAAAAAACGAGGGAGAGAGAGAAAAAGGCAAGGGTGTTAATTTATAACCCAGTTTTTTTCTAAGAGATGTGGGTAGACTGTGAGATTATCAACAATTTAGCATAATTAACTTAGCTACAAACTACTGTTTGCCTCCTTTTCACTAGTATTTAATGAATTAAGGAAAACAATTACCAACACATTCATATATTGAACTTGTCCCTTGTACCTTTTACTAATTAACAGATGAGTCGGTCATCAGCAGCTCTAGCCCACGTCCCTCCTGACCCGTCCTCTCCTGAGTGAAATTAAAGCTGCAGTATGTCACTTTTATATAAATATTTTGGTAACACTTTATTTGAAGGGGGGGGTGAATAAGACTGTCATGACACTGTCATAAACATGACATAACACCTGTCATGAACATGAATAAG
>NW_006800632.1:102739-107567 GCF_000485575.1 Poecilia formosa | reverse complement strand
TTTAAAACTAAAAGAAAAAATTTAAGCAACCTATTTACATACTGGATGTGGACTGTTGGATGTTAAATTCATGAGCAGTAAATATTGTGCTAATTATCAGTATTGAACCAAAGAAAGCAAGGCAGATGCAAACCTTTAAAATTGTGACACTTTTTATGGGTCAAATAGACTCAAAAAACTGTAACAGCAGCTGTGTGGGGGTCCAAACAAATTTTTTGTCAGGGGGCCCAAGATTCCTGGTGGCGCCTCTGCTGGTGTTAAATGCTTTCGTTTCCAGGTTCCAGTTAAGAGTCTACCTGCGGCATTTTGAATCACTTGGAGATTGTCGTGTTGGTATCAGGTTTTCTAACCGACATGCAGAACACGACTCTGGAGACATGAAAATTTAAAAGGTTTATTGCAAAGATGACAAATATGACAGTAAACGAGGGTCTGGTCCAGGTAAGCGTCTGACAGGAGCTCCGGGTGTCTATGGAGGACAGAGATGGTGAGTTCAGGGTGACTGGGATTTTACAGAGTGGAATGATCCGGTGAGGTTTACTTCTTTGATTGAGCTTCCAGACCGGGAGGGGGCTTCTGCGGTTCCGGGGCTTCGTCGGTGGAGGCTGGTGACTGAGGCTGTGTTGGAGGGTGGACAGGTAGAATCTGGAGCTTACGGAGTTTTGCTTCGGAGGGGAAATGCCAACTGGATGATCTAGTGAAAGTAAACATCTGAGAGGTTCAGAGGGCTCAGTCATCTGGTGGGTGACACGACGTCTCAAGGAACGGATTCTGAAAGCCAATGCTTTGGCTAAACCAGGTAATGCCAGGGCGTCACAGGAAACACCTGAGAATGAGACACAGGGAAATTATCATCACACAAATGGGACTTGGTCAGAGAGGCCACTAGGTTGAGCCTGTACCATTACTGGCTAACACTCTAGCAGAGCTGTGTCGGCAGCTTCCTCCAGTCATACTCCTCCAGATGACGGAATAGGTTTCAGGTGTGCTGAACAGCAGACGCCGACACATGCCCTCAGATGGAACAGCCTCAGGGCCCCCTCTGGTGGAAAAACACTGACAAACCCCCCGGATCCCAACAGAGATGTAAAGAAGATTGGTCCATATTTTTATATGATGAGTTACAGTAATCTAAGGATGTAGTAATGAAGACGTGAATACGTTTCTCAAAGTCTTTGATACAGAAGCTACATTTAACCTTTGCTCGAAGCCACGGATGAAAAATACTAGACTTCACATCAGAACTTACCTGCTTATTCAATTTCAGACAACTGTCAAAAATTACACCAAGATTCCTAATAGAAGATTGATAAAAAGGAGCAAGGAAGTCACACATTTTGTGAGGCCTCCAGTGTTGGAAACTACTTTGCTATCAATCTTAAAGCATTAAGCTGATAATCCAGGCAATTTTTAGGGGTTTTGAAGATACTTATACATTTCAGTATATGTATGATCTGGTGAACTGGATGAAATAAGGTTCTTTTGTCCAAACAATTTCATTAGAGTTTTATTTTGATTCAAGTGAAGAAAATGTTGGTTTATCCACAATCTGTCAAAGACTGTAGGCAATTGTCTTTATTGTGTAATTTCTTTAGGTACATGTAATATGCCCAAAAGGGAGACATTTTTTGAAAATGTTCTTAGTAAAACTGAATTAAATGATATACAGACATAAATCTTTGTTTTATATTTGCTTGCTTCCTTGAAACCAGAGAGATCTTGTGGGTTCAACACTAGATTATCTGGCATATGGTCCTTTCTTTAATTAGATTAATCTTATGTTATAAAATAACAGCGAAACAACAAAACACTCCAATAATAACAACCAGCATGACTCTGCATTTTATTACTGCCAATACATTGCAATAATAAGATACTATTAAACTGAGAAGTGCAAACAAGCGTGGTGCAGTGAGGGTCTTTTTTCTTGTGTGTACACTGGAACCACACTTGCATGCTTACCCAAAAGAGTAGTTCATACAGCTTCACATGTTGGAGGTGGTGGAGACTGACTCCCCGCTCTGCTCAGGGGTGGAAAAACCTCAAAGGGAGGTTGAAGAGTTCATTTTTCAATTTACTAAAAAGAGTGGGAAGAGAAAATGTTGGCTTTGAAGAATAAAGTAATGCGGAGCTTGCTAGGAGCTGGATTTCCTGCGTGATTTGCATTAAAGGCTGCACATCAAAAGTCAGGGACGACCTCTTTAAATATTTAAATGCAGTTTGTAACAAGCAGCATCACAACCTCTATCAAAGGCTGTTGGATTCAGGCAGAAAATGGGAGATTCCTTCCACATGTCAGCCATGTTTTCTCCAGCCTGCAGCTATGACAGCCATCCCTCCATCTTTCCCCAGGAGAATAGCTTCCTGACAAGTAGCTGAGGTAGTGTTGAAGATGTTTCCCCATACAGAAGGAGCTCTATAGTCCACAGCATATTGGGTGGGAAAGGAAGAGGTAGGTGGGTGGGTAAAAGGAGGGGAAGGTGGGGGAATTGCTGTCATGGCACTTCTGCCAGACAGCAGGAACAGCAGCTGACTTGTTTGTGGCCCACAATGCACATGCTGTCTTTACAGCTGCAAGCATGTCAAAATATTTACAGCATAATTCAGGAGAATGACTGACACTGTTAGATCATTGCATGGAGCATGAAAAGCAAATCTGCACTCAAACATGCTCAGAATGGAGCACAATAAATCAGAATGGAGCACAATACATCAAATTCAAAATTAATTCTTCTGCTGCGTTTCTGGGCAAACACAATCTCCTTCATATATCAAATGTAATGGGACTGCCGATTCATCTTGCAGTGTTTTAGGTTGAGCTGTAACATCACATGGACAAATATCAGGTGTGGAGTAAAGTCGGACTGAAACTCCAAATAATGAACATATATTTAGGGAAATAGACCGGTTTTGAATGAATGTTAATACAGCCTAAATGCCCATTTGCTCATTAATCACACTGATTAATCTCTGCAATTAACTTTAGAGATTGAACTATGTTCTTTTAAAATGCTAACTCATCATCACCAATGCTGCAATGTTAACAGTATTTAGATTTTTTTGAATGCTTTTTAATTGGTTCTAATAATTATTTTCAGGTGTTATCTGACAATCATTTCAGTACGGAGCCCTCCAGGGGACATGGGGAAAATGTTTTCTTTTGCGTTCCCTCGCAATAATCTACTGATCAGTTCATGCGACATAATTGATACTGTAAGCCTTTCTTTGGGGCCGCCGTACTTATGCTTTAATATAAGGTTATGTAAGGTTTTTCCATGAATGTTAATATCTCATTGTGAAATGTCTGACGTTTTATATATTTTTCTTTAGTATAGAAAGGCACCACAAACCTATGATATAAATGATATAAACAGAAACGTTCTATAGGTAGGAAAGAAATAAAAATACATCCAAACTATTTGGATTATTTCTGAGTTATTATCAGGTCATCTGACAGTTTTGATTGTGTCTCTGTTGTGTTTGTAGTCTGAATGGTTTACAGGGCTGCTTTCAGTGCCGTTCCATCTGAGCCTTAACAGACATAAACATGCAGTTAAATAGAGTTTCAATCATTTTTTTGCACCAAAGAGTTAATAATAATAAACACATTTTCACTGAGGCTCTGTAAGAGCCGTGTGAATGAAATAAGTAATTATTAAGTAATTATTCCTGATATGACAGGAGCAGCGGCTTCGACACCTGGTGGTGGGTGTGTCGATGTGACTGTCATTAAGTATGAATAGGAAGGTTGCTGGTGCGGTGGCTCTGTGTGTATCAGAAAGCGGGTGATCAGGGTGGTCAGTCCTCGCAAGGTTTGGAGCATGACAATGAAAATAAAATAAATCGAAAATTGTGACAGAACAAAGAAGAGGTTAGGAGTTGATTGATACATGGACAGATGAGATTCTCTAAGTTAACCCAGTGCGGCCCTCTACCACCTGCCATGTTTTATAATAATAAAAAGTGTATTATTAACTTCTTGGTGCAAAAAAAATGATTGAAAGTCAATTTATGCACTGCATGTTTATGTCTGTGTAAGGTTGAGATGGATCTGCACATGGAAACAGCCTTTAAACCGTTCAGACTTCCAGCACAAAAGAGACACAATCAAAACTGTCTATGACTTCTTATCCTGCGACAATAACTCAGAAATAGTCCAAATAGTAGGGCCCCCTAAGTGGAAGTGATTTTTTTTTAGTAATGATTTTTATGTCATTATATAAACAAAAACACACAAATTCATTATAAAATTGTGATTTTTTTTTACGATAATATATATTCGATAATGTATGTAGAAATCTTTCTTATATGGAAAAAAAGAAAATTAAAAAATAAATTGCTCTTGGGGGGCCCCCCGGTGGCCGCGGTCGGTACCGCACTGTACCGTAATATGAGCTGCAATGAGCAGCAATGTCGCTAAAAAAGACTTATCCTTCAGGGAGAGAGGAAAGAAAGAGGAAGAAAAGGAAAGGAGAGAGAATAGAATAAAGACAAGATAAAGGTATGTTTTTCTTGATAATGTTCTGTTTATCAGAAAGATTTGTGGAGCCACTAATAGAAACTTAGCTTAATAGCGACCTTGAACAGTCCAGCCCAACATTTATGCTACAATGTTTGTATTTGTGTGAAGCTGAGTTTTAACTTTAAATTTGTCATGAACGATGGTTTGTGGTGAGGATATGGACACAGGCAGACCCAGGATGTATGTGAAAATGATGATCTCCAAGGAACGGAACAGCACGGAGAACCAGGCGACATACGACACGACGAGGATCCGACACACACAAAGACAACAGGTGGGGTTAAATACACAGGGAAGGTAATCAGG
>NW_006800632.1:101221-102729 GCF_000485575.1 Poecilia formosa | reverse complement strand
CAACAGCCGAACATTTATGCTACAATGTTTGTATTTGTGTGAAACTGAGTTTTAACTTAAAATTAGTTGATTCTCATGGTTAGGTCTGCATATTTCTGAGGGTTTTTGGCTTCAAAATGGCGCGATAACATTTGATAATTAAAACGTCTCAATGTTTGACATTGTCTAGCAAAATGTTTTTGCATCAGGCTACATGGCTACTACATTAATATATCAATGAGCTACACTAAGCTATATACAGGGGCGGATCTACTGGGGTGGCATGGGGTGGCAGTTGCCACCCTAAACGAGAGCCTTGCCACCTTGTTGCCACCCCAGCTAGCGACAATGAATTCAATAAATAGTTATGGCAAATCGGACATTAAGCGCATGAAACTCTTTTTTCCGACAACATTGAATGCAACACATTGTAACCTGACAACCACTGCTACGTAGCGGGAAGTGCGAGAGAAGGACAGAGCGCCAGCAGCATTGATATATATTACTGGACTGGACATTACGTGATTTATCGCAAGTCACACATGCGCAATTGCTGTCCATTGAGTCAGAAATATCGGTGGTCAGGAAACTACTACAATCACGCAAAGAATCAGAACAACGGACGCAATGTTTAGCAGTTAAGTCAACCATAGATAATGGTAATAAGGGCTTCAGATTTCACAGGTGAGGAAAACGTTTTAATTTAAAGAAAACATTGAACAAGTCAGCAGTGGGTCAGTTATACTAGCCTAACTGCTGCTGGCCTGCTATTGACTTTGATAACCTTAGCATGTGCTGCGCCGTTCGGTGTGTTTTGGTTCCGTTAGCACTAAACAACCCGCCCACCAAGTCTTCATTAGAGCAGCTGTTTAAATCAGCTAATCAACCACCGCGGTGTTCAGGCGAAAACTTATTAATAATCACAATATAGACATTAAGCCTGACAACATAATGTAACAGACTGGATGTAACGTTTTAGAGTTTTTGCTACGTTTTTGTGTGGGAAATGTTTGCTTTTGGGTGTTGATTCCCCTGATCGGTAATCTCTGCTCTATCTGCTCGTTGAGCTGTTGTTTGCCGGTTGCCATGGCAACAGGTCGTGCGTAATGCCGACACACAGAGCGAGAAAAGGAGGAATAGAAGTTGTTGGAACTATTTTTTCTTTATCCATTTGAATTTTGTTACTTTATTCTTAAATTTCTATTTTTTGTATTATTTACAGAGTTTATTTGTAGGTTGATAATTGTTGATTTTATTCATTTTTTGTTTTATTATTTTTCTTATTACTTCCTGTCTAAATTTAGAAAATAAATGTGGGTCAGTCCACTTTCTAAAAGTGCAGGGGCCTGGTGAAGCACCAGCAGGCATTTGGGTTTGGGGCCGATGGTTTTTACCAGAGCAAGGGTAACTCTTCTTATTGTGTTGTTGGTCACCTAGCACAACAAAAGATGAAAAAACTCCTCACAATGTGATTGACAGGCGCCCCCTGCCCCCCTCAAAAATTTTTTATTTTTTTTTTTTTTTTTTTT
>NW_006800632.1:93174-95424 GCF_000485575.1 Poecilia formosa | reverse complement strand
ATTTTTCTAACATTATCTTCTGTATCCAACAGCTTTATCAACTCACTTGATTAATTGATTTGCCTTTTGCTGGTTTGCTGCCAGGATTCTACACACATCTGCGCAACCTTAGAGCTCACGTTGCGTTTAAATGCTGCTCGATTAAACCTGGAACAAATTTCAAAGGATTAATCAATTGCATTAACTGAAAAAGTGATCGAGGGCACTCATATGAGAAATGGGGGAGTTCCTACAGTATCAAAACAAATGAGAGTAGTAGAAAGTTGGAGATTAATAATAATTATAACTGACATAATAAAATAAATACCAAGGTGGGCATTGCTGACTCTGGCCTGTCTTAAGTTTATCATTAATTTCGAAATCTTAATTAAATCTTTGCCACATTCATCATAGTAGTCTAGTATTGCTCTCCTACACGTTTTCTAAGTTAGGGTTTTGATAAGGCATCTGGCTTTCCAAAGCAGCATAAACAATTACATGTTTTTCTTGTGCATTTTGTAGTTATGATTCGCCTGTGGTTTTAGCTTCGGCAGCATCAAAGTATCAGAGCTGTCCAATCTGCATCAACGTCGCTTTTCAAATTTTACATTGTCTTTAACAGCCACTTCGCTTGGCTCTAATTTTCTCTCAACTGTAGAAGTCTCGTTCATAGCAAGGCCCATTTTCAATAAATTTAACGGCGCCAACTGGTGCATTTTTCAGGATACGGGGAAGTGTTAAGCGTGTAGATTTATGTCTCATCAAAGGCCACACCTTCAGAAAGCAATCATTTTCATTAACAGAGAACCTCATTCTTTTCCTGAGTAAATATCTCTGATCAAGGAATTGGCCTTGATCTAGATCAGGCTTTCATTTTTGGGATTCTAATTATTTTTCATGTGATTTAGAATATAGTATCACAAATGGCATTGTGATACAATATTCTTTCCCTGCAGTTTTTGTGCCTGGTTTCATTAAGGCTGTGCCATGCAGTCACAACTATTTAGTTTTACGTTTTGAATTTATAAAATAAATAATATAAAAATAATAATTCTCACTCCTAACTTTCCCCTTTCCTCCACAGCCTTCCTCGCCTCAGTTTAAAATTATTGAAGTTTTCCTGCTCCGTGGCATTCTCTAGGTCCTAATTGTAACTTCATGTTGTATTTTGGCCATGCGCCATCTGTCTTAGTACCTCAGGTGGTAAGTGGCATTCCTCAGCCTGAAGAATATTCAGCAAACTGGCTAGCCAAGTTGTGTTCTGGAGCACCCTTGGACTCGATTCCCTGGTCATATCACTGCCATGAACACTGTCTCATAGCTCCGCCGTTCCCCAGTCTCACATCCTCAGTCCTGTCATCATCAACTTTAGTCTCTGCTGAGTTTGCTACATTCAGGCTCACGTATCATCTCCAAAGCCATTCATTTAAGTATAGGCTGCTCATTTGGCAAGTCTGTTCCTGATCAGGTCTCTTAGATGAGGCGGCATCTCGCATTTGCTCCAATTCATTCATAGTTGGAGTAGCTTCTCTTTTCAGTGTTGTGTTCCCTTCTGATTCACTCCAGTTTTACCCAGTGACCACCCATCCTTAGGTTTTGGGATGTTCTGGGGCCGTAAGTTCTCCAGTAATGGCCCCTTGGTTCCCTCAGTTGGAATCCTCTCAGTAATTATCACAGTAGCTTTTCATGTTAAATGCTTCCAACTCACTTTCCCCATCAACTTTAGCTGCAGTCCATCCTCTACACACTCAGCAGTTCATCCTCAGCATATTCATCCCGTATCTGTCCTAACCTGTCTCCTCTAGCTTTGGCTCTCATTGTTCTCTATGCACCTTGTTGAGCTCATTCATCAAATAACTGGTGGTGGAGTGCATTCTGCGAATGTCTGTTTCCCACTTTGTTTCTCCTATCAACACCAATGCTGGCACCTGACGCCATTTCAGGCAGCTCTCGACACCTCGGCAGGCATTCTCGTCTCTCCTATCGACGCCTCTACAGGCCCCATTTCAGGCAGCTGTCGACGCCTTGGCAGGCATTCTCATCTCCCCTATCGACGCCCTTTACCAGCCCCAGACACCATTTCAGGCAGCTCTCTACGCCTTGGCAGGCATTCTCGTCTTTCTCTGTCCATGCACTCATAAGCACCCATGGCTCATGCAGACGTTTCATGCACAAGCAGGCATTTCTCCCTGTCTTTCTCTATCGACGCTATGGCTGTACATTTATTTCGATTCTACGATATGTATCAATATTTTCCCCCCTCGGAAGGTA
>NW_006800632.1:86376-92829 GCF_000485575.1 Poecilia formosa | reverse complement strand
ACACACTTAGCTCAACTTAGGGATGTAACCTTAACACTTAAGTGTTCATATCAAAGTACAATTTTCAGGGTAAATCTGATGATATATTGTCAACACTGCATGTCTGTCAAGCTCATCCAAGATTGTGTGATGGAATGCAGACCGAAGTGTTTCTGCCGACATGAAAAAACTGAGCTTTACATAAAGCATCAGTTGTGTCATCATGACTGTGATGGACCGAGCAGTTAAGGAACAGCCAGGCACCGGTTTAAAGTCAAAATAGTTGTTTTTTATTTAACCCAAAACAAAACTTGGGTAAATAATAGAAAAAATGACAAAATTTGGGCCCATAAAAGAGGTCAAAGTAACAGACATCAACTCAGACTAACTCAAACAAACAGACCTCCCAAACAGAGACAAAAGGGGACTTAAATACTGGCTGATCAGGCCACATACAAAACACAAAGGGGAAAATACACAGAAACCTAACTGAAACTAACATAGCAAAATCCCATTCCCCCCCTCTGGATGATGAGTAATGGTGTGAACCAATTTGCAGTCTCAACTGGCTTGCTCCACCCCTTCTCCACCTCTCTGCTCTCCTAAGGATTGGGGCAGCCAGCACTTAAGAAACTCAGAAACAAAACAAAGATTAAATCAAGCAAAACACAACAATATAAACTAAAATGTGTGCACTTATTCTAGAATACAATGTGATGTGTTGCTTTCTAAACAAAACCAGTTATTCTGTAAATTAAATCCTAAACTTAAAGAAATCCAAATATAAGTGAGATGAACCTATTGCGTGTGGTGAGAGTGAATGTTACCACATTTGTGTGGCTGTAACTGCAGCCATCACAATGACAAAGTTCCAATCATTTGCACATGTAAAATTTTGGTCATTATTGTATCACAGGCAGATGTTCATGGCATACTAAGTTGTTGTTGACTCTTCTGAAATCGTCTCCTAATCTGGACTTTGTGATTAAACATTCTTAGTATTTAATCACAAACACTGGAATACTGGCTCAAAAATACTGGCTCAAAAATTAAATAGTGCTTAAATTTAAGCACTACTTAATGTTATTTATTTAAGCACTAAATATAAACTCATGGATGATGAATCATTATATTCTGTATAAACTAAAAAGGAGACAGCTCAAAGTAGAATTGAGTAAATAAACATCTACACATTTAAAAAAACATTTTAGCAATTAATTATAATAAAAAAAAATGCTGTCACGTAACTTTAGAAAAAAATAACTTAGAATGTATTTTTTTTCTGTCAACTTTCATTTAACACTCCACTCCAGTTGGTGGCAGTAATGTGCTTTCATAGTTGGTCAAGCAGCCGCCATTAAACTCCAGAGGAAGATTTGCACCGGCTACTGCTAAACCCAACATGAACGAAAATGCCCGTGCGTTGTGTGAAATGGTGGAAAAAGTCCTATTTATGCCACCGCGGCGGTCCAAACAGGCCAAACTCACGGTAAGAAAGCTTTTATGAATAGTGAGCACGTGCAGCTAGGCGAGTTGCTTTGTTTGTTTCTTACAGAAAGCGGTCTGTTTTCATATGCCAAAACAAGTGTAGGGAGAGATTTCGTATTGTATGTTTTATTACATGTGATGTTCTGAACTCTTAAAAATACTCGTATCTTCTTTTTTTTTTTTTTCAGACCTGAAAAATGGCCAAGCCTAAACAGCCAGGCCTCAGACCACGGTGCCAAGGCGCTCTGACGGAGTCCACCAGGACGAAGAGAAATTCAGTAAGTTATGATTTCACATTTAGTCAATAGTGAACACTCGCATATTTGTAAGGAAAACTGATCTTCCCGTTATTTTATTTATTTTGTTATAACGCAGTACAGCAAGGCAGAGTGTGGAAAAAAGTAGAGATTGACAACATGGTGGACGGAGGATGGATATGAGGACGAAGTCATGAAGCCGGTATGTATTATGTACAGTCACTGCGTTGATTCCCGATTGCACAATGGCTGGTTGAGAATAATTTTAACTTATTTACTTATGTATTTTTGAGAAAGCGATATATTTGCTACAATCTTTTTTTTTATTTTACATTTATTTCCACAGACTCCACAGAATGGGAATCATATTTGTGTCAATCAGACTCTTCAGGAACGTCCTGATGTCCGTGACGAGGACAGAGATGCAACTGTGTGTCAGTATCTACTATTTTAGAATGTTGATGATATTTTATGCGTCAATATTGTTTATGTACCTAATGTAATTATGCTATGTATTGATAATGCACAAAAATGTTTTCCAGCTGCATCCAGGACCTACTGCCAGTCNATATATTGTCAACATTGCATGTCTGTCAAGCTCATCCAAGATTGTGTGGTGGAATGCAGACCGAAGTGTTTCTGCCGACGTGAAAACACTGAGCTTTACATAAAGCATCAGTTGTGTCATCATAACAAAGTTCCAATCATTTGCACATGTAAAATTTTGGTCATTATAGTATCACAGGCAGATGTTCATGGCATACTAAGTTGTTGTTGACTCTTCTGAAATTGTCTCCTAATCTGGACTTTGTGATTAAACATTCTCAGTATTTAATCACAAATACTGGAATACTGGCTCAAAAAGCCTGTATTCCAACATGTACTCCTTCAAATGGGGATGTAAACACATGTTGGTGTTGCAGTGCAATGGACCAAACAGTTTAACACATTTTGAGACGTCTGTAGGTATTGTTCAGTTATAGAAGTATGCCATGAAGAAGTATGTTTGGAGAAAGAATATCAAAACAATAATCTATCTTATCCATTAAAAAATATATTGCATGTGTGTTAGGAGCACTGAAAAACTTGGTTTTGGTTGAATTGATGATATAAAAGAAGAATATGCATGATTACATACAATAGACTTTTGTTAAATGTGATCTTACATTCCTCCCATCTGAGATTTTATCTTGTAATGGGAGGAATTGCACAACTTAATCAAAAATAATAATAAAAAAAAATGTTCCAGAGTGGTTCATTGTACATAAAGTATTTTTGTGAATAATATTCAAACTAATGTTAATGTTTACTAATTGCTTTAAAGACCCAGAGTCATGCTATATTGGAGTGTGTTGAGAAAATAAATTGAAAATAAGCTAGTTTTAAAACTTAACATGTCTTGATTCAAATGGCCTAAATTGTGGTTTTAAATCAGTAACTTATTCTGGCCTATTGACCTTTAATTTACCTGTAGTTACAGCAGATGGTTTGCTAGGATTGTTTGAACTGCCTTTTGTCTGTGGGAAAACAATACAGTGGAAGTTGTAGTTTTCACACCCATCTGTGAAAGGCCGTAAACACGGCAGGGGTTTCTGGCTTCAGATAGAGGGTCAGAGATAGCTCCTGGTTGGAGGAGCAAAGATACGCCTTATTTTAATAAATTAAATACAAGAGGATAAAACTTTCTACACAGAAGTAACAAATCAGATTTGCTCTTGCAACTCTCCAAAGATGTCTTTGCACGTCTTTGCTTTTCTTCTTTCTATTTATGTCAGGTAATGAATGTATGTCTCTGTTGTTCTGCAGTTTTGTTGTTAATTCATACGTTGTTTTGTATTGGATTAAACTCTGTAATTCTGTGACGTCAACACGCATTGTTGTTTTCCTTGTGGCCATACGTGGCTCGCCGTGAGGACCTGGGATCCAGAGGAAGAGAGAGCCAAACTTTTTCCAAAGTTAATTAATTTAGATATTATTCTTCCTTAATATGTGGTAGTGACACCATTCCACATCACAATACAGGACTTAAACTACAGATGATTCATCAGTATTCAGTTGCTTAACTCTCGAGTTTAAATTGAAGAACAAAATGGTTGAAAGTATGTGCTACCTTCTGATAGAGTATAAACATTTGTATTTGTTTAAAGTTGTGTTAGTTAAGCACTAAATATAACTCACAGATTATGAATCATATTCTGTATAAACTAAAAAGGAGACAGCTCAAAGTAGAATTGAGTAAATAAACATCTATACATTTAAAAAACATTTTAGCAATTAATTATAATTAAAAAAATGCTGTCACGTAACTTTAGAAAAAAATAACTTTTTAGAATGTATTTTTTTTCTGTCAACTTTCATTTAACACTCCAGTCCAGTTGGTGGCAGTAATGCGCTTTCATAGTTGGTCAAGCAGCCGCCATTAAACTCCAGAGGAAGATTTGCACCGGCTACTGCTAAACCCAACATGAACGAAAATGCCCATGCGTTGTGTGAAATGGTGGAAAAAGTCCTATTTATGACACCGCGGCGGTCCAACAGGCCGAACTCACGGTAAGAAAGCTTTAATGAATAGCGAGCACGTGCAGCGAGGCTAGTTGCTTTGTTTGTTTCTTACAGAAAGCGGTCTGTTTTCATATGCCAAAACAAGTGTAGGGAGAGATTTTGTATTGTATTTTTAATTACATTTGATGTTCTGAACTATTAAAAATACTCGCATCTTCTTTTATTTTTTCAGACCTGAAAAATGGCCAAGCCTTCACAGCCAGGCCTCAGACCACGGTGCCGAGGCGCTCTGACGGAGTCCACCAGGACGAAGAGAAATACAGTAAGTTATGATTTCACATTTAGACAATAGTGAACACTCGCATATTTGTAAGGAAAACTGATCTTCCCGTTATTTTATTTATTTTGTTATTACGCAGTACAGCAAGGCAGAGTGTGGAAAGCAGTAGAGATCGACAACATGGCGGACGGAGGACGGATATGAGGACGGAGCCCTGAAGCCGGTATGTATTATGTATAGTCACTGCGTTGATTCCCGACTGTATAATGGTTGGTTGAGAATAATTTTAACTTATTTATTTATGTATGTTTGAGAAAGCGATATATTTGCTACAATATTTTTTTTTATTTTACATTTATTTCCACAGACACTCCACAGAATGGGAGTCACATTTGTGTCAGACTCTTCAGGAACGTCCTGATGTCCATGACAAGGACAGAGATGCAACTGTGTGTGAGTATCTACTATTTTAGAATGTTGATATTTTATGCGTCAATATTGTTTATGTACATAATGTAATTATGCTATGTATTGACAATGCATAAAAATGTTTTCCAGCTGCATCCAGGACCTACTGCCAGTCATCTGGATGTAGCTAAATAAAGATGCAGGTAAGATTTATTACTAATCTAGAGATGTCACAATTCCTTGAGTGATTAAAGCACTGTGATTTATTAAAATCCATCAAAGCAAATTATCTGCCTCAGTTTGTTGAACTATGTTTTACTATTTATTACCAACTGCTTTTAATTATTTTTTCTTCCAATTATTTCCAAATGTTTTCTCTTTTTCATTAAAATTTGTATTTTCTGTAAAAATGTATTAATGTGTTTTTTTTGTTTGTTTTAATGTCTTATGTGTGCATACTAAGCTGGAAGTTGCCAAACAATTTCACTGTAGTTTCATAATGACTAAAAGATGCCTGTAGTTCATAATGATTGTCTGTTCTGTATTAACAGCTGATGGAGGAAGGCGGAGAGTACTGGCAGCAGAGGAGGTGGCATTGTGGGAGGATGGCAGCTATAAGGGGGTATCAGGATGGACTGTGGTGAGGTTGAGACCCCAAGTTCCCCCAACCAGGAGCTCAGTGACGTCGGGCCTACACTACACGAGAGACGTCGGGTCTACGCTACAGGAGTTATGTTTGGCCTGTCCTGAACGCAGCATAATGTTGGATCATGTTTGGACAAAAAAATACTGCCAGATAGTCCAGAAATGGACAAGCATTTATATCTTATTTTGTGTGCAAACAGTAAAAAAATAAATGAAATAAAGAAAAAAAACTTCTGTGGCCCATTTATGTTCCTCATATATGAACATGTTGCATATAAGCAATATCAAATGAATATATTTTAATACAGCATTTATTTTCTATATAGATTTTTTAAAATACAACATTAAAAATATTAATGATTGGGGCGGGGTTTATTTATAAAGACAGAAGTGCTATCCCAGTGTTGCTCAACCCTGGTCCTCACCGCCCCCCTGTCCTGCATGTTTTAGGTATTTCCCTTCTGCTACACACCTGAATTGTATCCATGGGTGATTAACAAGCTTCTGCAGTACTTGATGGTCATGCAATCATTTGAATCAGCTGTTCTGGAATAGAGGCACATCTAAAACATGCAGAGCAGGGTGGGCTGAGGACCAGGGTTGAGAAACACTGTGCTATCCAATGGGCACACATCAACCAACCAATCACATGTCAATGATGAACTGTGATGTCATTGTTTTTCATCCAATGACTGAGAATCCACGTGGATCTGCTGAAGCGCCTTTGCATATGCCAGGCCAGTGGTTCCCAAACTTTTTCTTCTGCGCCCCCCCAGTGGTTTCCAAACATTTTCTGCGCCCCCCCTATGGATTACAAATGGCTGTCTGGTTGAAACGACGCGTGTGACAGAGGGGAGGGGGGCGTCGACTGTTTTGGGGGCAAAATGAATGTAG
>NW_006800632.1:72328-85582 GCF_000485575.1 Poecilia formosa | reverse complement strand
AATGCTTGTGGAATAGTTTGTAAAACACTTTGAAGTTTTCTACAACTTCTTTAAATTTAAGACCACGTTGCTGTGGCACTGCTCAGGTGTTCAGGTGTATTTTTGAAGTGGACACGTTATGTGTAATTTGAAATAAGAAATGTAAAATGTGATAAAAATACGTTTTTGTGTTTATTTGATTCCTATTCAAGACACTTTGATAAGAATGACTATATATGTAGTATAGGCGGCCTTTGTTTACATTTTTGGTGTGCCTCATGATGTTTTCAATTAAAACAGTGTACCTTGGCTCAAAAAAGTTTGAAAAACACTGCGTTAAACCATAGGGGTCCATAAGCTTATAGCGTCTTTTTAACATGTCTGGTTTGTGACGGTGTAGCAGCAAGACTCCCCCAGTCTCACTTTCAACTTGTACTTAAAGTGCACATTATAAACTACACACCAGTTTTTAAATTGAAATGTGTTAATAGGCCAAGTATATCCGGAGTTATGCTAAAATAAGTAAACCATATTTTTCCGAATCTCAGAGAAATGTCAAAAGCGCCGCCATTCCCCGGCTATGTTATTCCGGTTATGTGAGAGGGAATGAGCTTCCAAACGTAAAAAACAAAACCCAACATTCCTTTGTTTTTGAAAATCTCAAAAATTCAATAAATAAAGATGGGCTGTATTTTGTTACTGAAAGACTAAGTAAAGTTGCGCAAGTAACTGTGAAAGAGAAGCGGAACGGAGTAGCGGCAAAAGCAGAGAGATCGCGAAATTAATGTCAAGTTCGACTGGTGGCATCCACTTTGTAATTTGTTTTTAGCTTAGCTTCTGTTCTGTATATAAAGGATTACCTGAAGAATGAAGAATGGAAAGAAGAAGAAGGAAAGAAAGAACATGGGTCGATAACATCCGAAGCGGGTGCGTAGCAGGTGGCGGCGCTGTGTTTGAGCTGGAAAATGAAGAGGGGAAACCCGCAGCCGGAATCCGCGGCGCAGTGAGGATTTCCACGATGACGATGGCTGATCGATCATTCTTATTAGTGTTAAGAAAATTAATTTAAAATAAGCTAGGTTTAAAACTTAACATGTCTTGATTCAAATAGTCTAATTGTGGTTTTAAAATCAGTAATGTATTCTGGCCTATTCACCTTTATGTTACCTGTAGTTACAGCAGATGGTTTGCTAGGATCGTTTGAACTGCCTTTTGTCTGTGTGGGAAAAATAATACAGTAGAAGTTCTGGCTTTTCACACTCATCTGTGAAAAGCCGTAAACACAGCAGGGGTTCCTGGCTTGAGAGAGGGTCAGAGATAGCTCCTGGTTGGATGAGCAAAGATACGCCTTATTTGAATAAATTAAAGATAAGAANTTCTCAAGCCTGGATACTATAAAAACTGAAACCAGAGAGAGACTGAGAGCTGTTGAGGAAGAGCTTTATCTTTCTTCAATTTCTGCCAGGAAATCAGCTGTTTTCATCCAAACATGCACAGGTTTGACACTAGATGGGTAAAATATACAGATATTGACATTTTGTACATGCAACTCTTCACATTGTAACAGTGAATATGAAGTGAAATCTTTCCCAAATATTATTGCTTCTTTCAGAATAAGAATTATTTTCTTTATTCCGGCTATGAGAATGCTTGTGGATTAGTTTGTAAAACACTTTGAAGTTTTCTACAACGTCTTTAAATTTAAGACCACATTGTTGTGGCCCTGTTCGGGTGTATTTTTGAAGTGGACATGTTACGTGCAATTTGAAATAAGAAATATAAAATATGATAAAAATACATTTTTGTGTTTTCCTATTCAACACACTTTGATAAGAATGACTATACATGTAGTATAGGCGGCCTTTGTTTACATTTTTGGTTGGTGGTGTGCCTCATGATGTTTTCAATTAAAACAGTGTACCTTCGCTCAAAAAAGTTTGAAAAACACTGCATTAAACCATAGGGGTCCATAAGCTTATAGCGTCTTTTTAACATGTCTGGTTTGTGACAGTGTAGCAGCAAGAATCCGCCTCCCCCAGTCTCACTTTCAACTTGTACTTAAAGTGCACATTATAAACTACACACCAGTTTTTAAATTGAATTGTGTTAATAGGCCAAGTATATCTGGAGTTATGCTAAAATTAGTAAACCATATTTTTCCGAATCTCAGAGAAATGTCAAAAGCGCCGCCATTCCCCGGCTATGTTATTCCGGTTATGTCAGAGGGAATGAGCTTCCAAACGTAAAAAACAAAACCCAACATTCCTTTGTTTTTGAAAATCTCAAAAATTCAATAAATAAAGATGGGCTGTATTTTGTTACTGAGAGACTAAGTAAAGTTGCGCAAGTAACTGTGAAAGAGAAGCGGAACGGAGTAGCGGCAAAAGCAGAGAGATTGCAAAATTAATGCCAAGTTCGACTGGTGGCATCCACTTTGTAATTTGTTTTTAGCTTAGTGGTCTCTGTTCTGTATATAAAGGATTACCTGTGAACACGCAGCACATGGGTCGATAACATCCGAAGCGGGTGCGTAGCAGGTGGCGGTGCTGTGTTTGAGCTGGAAAATGAAGAGGGGAAACCCGCAGCCGGAATTTGCGGCGCAGTGAGGATTTCCACGATGACGATGGCTGATCGATCATTCTTATTAGTGTTAAGAAAATAAATTTAAAATAAGCTAGATTTAAAACTTAACATGTCTTGATTATTTGAATAAATTAAAGTTAAGAATACGCCTTCACTATAAAACTTTCTACACAGAAGTAACAGATTAGATTTGCTCTTGCAATTCTCCAAAGATGTCTCTGGACGTCTTTGCTTTTCTTTCTTTCTTTCTTTCCTCCTTCTTCTTTCCATTTATGTCAGGTAAATGAATGTATGTCTCTGTTGTTCTGCAGTTTCTGTTGTAATTTTATGCGTCGTCTTCTATTGGATTACTCTGTAATTCTGTGACGTCAACACGCATTGCTGTTTTCTTCTGAGTGGCTACACGTGGCCGTCGCGAGAGGACCCGGGATCATAAAGGAAGAGAGAGAGCCAAACTTTTTCCAAAATTAATTAATTCATAGAAATCTTCCTTAACATTAGCAACTGACAAAGAGTATCATAGACTGAGAGTACGATGAAATCCTGGCAGTCAGAAGCAGTTACTCATCCAAGCAGGGAAATGGCGGCGCTGCACAGCTGCACGGAGTCTATCACTACACGGTGAGGCAGAGCCACTACCCCAGCAGCTAGTAGTAAACAGCTTACGGCCACGGCTAACTCCGGGAGTCCAAAAGACTTTTTTTACTCCAAAATGCAGCCACAGTATGTCCAAAAGAAAACCATAAGTGCAATCATTTGCATATTGAGAGTCTAGGCTGATAATCTCCTCACTCAGCTCCTGGATCACTGTTGAAACTTTGAGCTTTATGTCAAATCCACATGAATTAAATGACAGAAAGTAATTATCTCGCTGCATCTTTGATTCATTTTGTCCAGCTGTAGATTCTTAGACTCTGTCCAATCAGTCAGGTATTGTGTAGTTGGTGCTTTTAATAAGTTTTTAGTTAATTAAATCCAAGTCTATGGAACACAAAATGTCACTAAAATCACTCTGTCCTTATAAAATCTTTCAGAAAATCATAAAAGTGCATTGAATCGTAGCGAATTGTATCGTTTACCAAATATCGTGATCAGAATATTGTATATCGTATTGTATCGTGAGATTATTGTATCACTACACCCCTAATCGACACCCTTGCAGGCACCTGACGTCCACATAAGCACTCACTGCCCAAGTAGGCATTCTCTCCGTCTTTCTGTATCAACGCCCTCGCAGGCACCCGATGCCTATTCAGGCCCTTCTATGCATTCCCTCTGTTTCCTATCAACGCCCTTGCAGGCAACTGACGTATTCGCAACTCAACGGCATCATCATCGTTCTCAGTTTTACCAATGCCTTGAAAGGCACTCTCAATTCTCTCTCTTTCGACCACTTGGAAAGCTTTCTTTTTACTACTTTTCGGCACCTCTGTGGCATTGTTCAATCTTTTCTGCCATTTCTCTTCTCGCAATTTCAGAAATTTTCCTCATCTTCATAGAATCTCGCAGTCCATTTCTCCTGTTCAATTTTAGCTTATAAGAGTTTATTGCCGTAGCATGCATACTCGATCTCGAGTAAGCCAGAGACAACTAGATGTTTCTCTAGTTGTCTTTGGCTTCAGCTTGGTCCCATTAGTCTATTTATTTTTTGGAGTAAGACGTCTCTAATCTTCATACACAGCGGCTCATTCTCTCTGACATCGGTTACCAGTGCAACGTCTTTCTCCTGGCTCCGAGTGCCAAAGTTCGGAGCCAACTTTTAATACCACCCTCTCTCTGTGTATGAGTCTTTCCAGGTTGAAATTAAGCCTAGGCATAAATTCAAACTGGAAGACTCTATTCATCTCATCTGCCCAACCAAAGATGCCATCATGCGCCTCGATTCCAACCTATCCGTGATGGTCTCCTCTTCCAATCATCAAGCATTGCTCCTTTGATAAGGTCCAGCTGTTCATTGGCTTCTGCTCGTTGGCTGAGCTTCAACCTTCCTCCACCCCTTCTCCGCCTTCAGCTCGTGGTTTCTTCAATATCCATTCAGTCTTCACCATCCTCTCCATCACCGGTGTCTGGGTCCAAGGGGGAAAGACGTCTCTAATCTTTATACACAGTGGCTTTCTCTCTGACAGCGGTTACCAGTGCAACGTCTTCCTCCTGAGAAGGAGCGCCAAAGACTATCATTTGTCAATTAAACTTTCTAATACCTCTCTCTCTCTGTGTATGAATCTTCCAGGTTCAATATACACTTCTCTGGTTTTTCCCACATTTTCATTTGCTTTAGTCATGTTGATCAAAATGTATTAAATGAGTCTGTTGAATTGTCTCAACATTTAGCATAAGTTCATTGTGTAAGTATCATCATGCAAAAATCTTGAACAAGTTATCATAATGTCAATCATATTTTTATTTAGTTAGACTTTTTTTAAAATCTGTCCTGAATTGGTAAATTGCTCCCAAGTGAATCCTGAGTTTCTCTAACGTAGGTGAACCATTAGCTCAACCAATGATCAACCAGTTTTCTGAAACAGATTGAAGGCCCATCTCTTGAACTATCAGTTGGCAACAATATGGTCTATATATAGCTAGAGCAATTAATAGCTCTGTTCAACTGCAGTTGTGCATTTGAACACTCCACAACTGCAACTCTAAGACGGAGCTTTGTGTAAATAGGAGGTGCATTGCAAGAGGAAGCATTAAAGCGCCACTGAATGGTTGCCATGGAGATTTGAGGATGTCTTAAACTTGTTTTGATGAGGAAATGACTCATCATGAACATGAAATAAGATATAAAGCTCAAACCTAAGTAATTGATGGTGATATACACTCCAAATAAAGGCTGCTCACTTTTTAAATAATCAGCCCTTTGTTTTTGAATTTTTTGCTTTTTTTGCTGTTGTTGTTGTTGGACAGTGGTATTAGACCACACTCTTTCTGCATTGAGTTTGTCTTGTCCCATCTATTCTGAATGAGTGGTCAAAAATAAAAAGTTGTAAAGAGCAACATCTTTCTCCCAAAAGGGAGGATGGAAGGATAGAAATAAAAAGTTCCCTAAAACAATAGGTCTTCGTCTGAGGTTTTTTTGTTTGTGTATTTTGTTTGGTTACAGAGAGGATCACACCAGTCTATAGCAAAAAAAAAAGGTTTAAGAACTTCTGAATTTTCAGTCAGAAATGACAACAGCTCCTGGTTGAACTTCCAGGCTCCATGTATGCATATGTGCATGTTAACAAAGGTGAAACATACATTTAAGCGAATGTTGAGTTTGTATGATGTTCATGTAGTCGTCAGTCTGACTTTTGCTTTGTTTCTGTTTTCCAACTGCAGAGAGGATCTTGTGGTAAACACCTGATTGACAACAGAGTCTCAAGCTCAAGCTGTGACTTGGAAGACCATGTTGCACACCCTCCTGAGCAAAGTCTAGACTCAGTGACTTGTTACTCTTGATCAACCCAGATCAAGATGCTGCAGGTTCCGCCTGGGAGACCCAATGTGGCCTCATGACAATAAAATGGAACTCATTTTCCTGAAGACCATACCCCATGCTGAATCTTCATCTCCCAAGATCACCAGCATTCTCACCAGATGACCAAGCCAAGCTCATTCATCCTTTCCTCCCCTTCCTGCAATAAAAGTTGCAAAGATACTTATATCTTTGTAGCATGGTCCTTGTTAGTGAATAATTTTTTATCGCAGTAGTTTGAACAATGTAATCTTTTGAGGTATGTGTGACAAAGCCAGAATGTACTACTGTTAAAGATAATAGATGTTTGTTGCTGTATTGTTGTTTTGCTAGCTACAAAGAAAAACAACTGACTGAACATCCTTCAACCTTAGTCATTCAGATATTTTTTCTCAGGCTAATCATTATTTGCCCCTTTTCTCACAGTAAGTAAAAAGAGACAATAAAAATAAGCTCCTACCTAATGCTTGGGGACTGCTTCATGAATCATTTATATTGTAGAAAAGCAAACTCTGAGAGGGAATTAATAGGAAAGCAGCAAAGTGTGCAAGGGTCAGATTTTCCCTCTGTTATTGGGGCTGGGAATCAATACTTGTAATTACTCTCACTAAGCTGCTTTTGACTCCTTCTGTTTCAAGGAACCGTTTTCATCTCCTTTCAGGCTTTTGTCTGGCTTGGTGTGGGGCTGTTAATAGAATTCGGACAGGAACTGCAGCATTCTGTAGCTCTCAGTTAATGAGGGTCAAATTCTTAATTTCAGGATTGAGCTGTAATATAATTTCCCCTGTGAAGTTGTGACTTGTCCACTTAAGCTGACCTATGTAAATGGTGACCCAGGGAAATTTTAAGAATTGATAATGAAATGATTATGCTGAGAATAACCTCCCCCATAAGTCCGGGATAGGAGCATACTTAGCTCCAGATTGCTCCACTCTCTATACATCCTGTATGTTTGACACATGCAGCTGCAGGCTAACTGTCAGAAACAGAAGGGTGGAGTGCTGAGAGTCATGTTGTTTTTCCTCCACTCTGTTATCAATGCGTAAAAATGTGGCAGCACTTTGAGGGCTCATGTTTTTATGCATGACTGGGGCCCTGGCTCAGATTTGTTTTAGCATGGTGAGAAAAGCTTGAAGTTCAGGTGTGTGTTCTCTCCGGTGGACCCAAATAAAGATTGTTTTGCTAAAAGAAATGTCCTGCCAGTACACCTGAATCACATTAAACCTGTTAACCGAGCCAGGCTGTCAGTCTGCATCTATTTTCATAGCTCTTCCATCAGTGAGCTGGTTGGGAATGAATGAGCCTTTTGTTACAGAATACAGGAGATAATTTAGAATCAGTGCTTTTTTATTAGACGGACCACTATGAGAATGCTCTAAATCAGACCTGGGCATTTTAAGGCCCGCAGGCCAGATACTGCCCATTGGACTTCCCTGTCCAGCCCGCGGCCCCACAGTCAAAAATAAAAAAGTATTTTCGTGTACATGCAATGCAGTTGTCTTTTATTTTGAAAGGGCTTTACACACCGTTTATGAATGCACGTACATAAATGCTAACGCACAGTAACAGGTGATGCTAGCAGCCGAATACACGATCCCCACAAAAGTATAAAAAGAAAAGCTGATTCTGAATGCTGCATTTTCAACAAGGCATGGACAGTGAAATATTTCTTAAGAAAATAAATTTAAAATATGCTAGTTTTAAAACTTAACATGTCTTGATTAAAATAGCCTAAATATAGTTTTCAGATTAATAACTTATTCTGCCCTATTGACCTTTATATTACCTGTAGTTACAGCAGATTGTTTGCTAAGATCTTTTTGAACTGCCCTTTGTGTGGGAAACCATCAGGAGAAGTTCCAGTTTTCACACTGATCTGTGAAAAGCCGTAAAACAGCAGGAGTCCAGGCCAGTAGAGGAGAGTCTCTGCTTCCACTTTGTTTAAACAAAGGGGACAAATGGCCTTTGATCTTGGAAACAAATTGCAGGGAGTTTCTAACTTTTAAAAAGGGTCAGAGACAGCTCCTGGTTGGATGAGCAAAGATACGCCTTATTTGAATAAATTAAAAGACAAGAATACGCCTTTACTATAAAACTTTCTACACAGGAGTAACAAATTAGATTTGCTCTTGCAATTCTCCAAAGACGTCTTTGCTTTTCTTTCTTTCTTCTTCTTTTCCATTTGTCTCAGGTAAATGAATGTATGTCTCTGTTTTTCTGCAGTTTCTGTTGTAATTTCATACATTGTCTTCTATTGGATTAAACTCTGTAATTCTGTGACGTCTGCACTCAATGTTGTTTTCTGTGTGGTTTCACTTCGGCCCGCCGGGAGAACCTGGGATCTGTGAGGAGAAGATAGAGCCAGAGATTTCCCAAAATTTATTATAACCTAAAATCTTCTTCAACATTCTTTACTGAAGTCAAAGGTAAAGCTGTGTGCTTAGTTTGTGGTGCGCAGGTGGCTGTGTTAAAGGAATATAATATCCATCATCACTAAGTGACCAAACACGAGAAGAGATACAAGAACCTCTCAGGGAAACAGTGCACCATTGAGTCGTCTGTGTTGGTAGCCAAGTTGCAAGCTCAACAAACACTTTTTACAAAACACCTGGCATCTAGAGGAGCTGCAGTCAAGGCAAGTTTTGTCATATCCCACAAGATTGCTAGGAAGAGCAAACCTTTCTGTGACAGAGAATTTATTAAGGAGTGCTTGGTGGGCTCTTCAGCGCAAATATGTCATGAGAAAAAATACGCTTTTGAGAACATCTCCCTCTCCCGCCGCACCGTAACGAGAAGGATTGAGGACATCGCGACGAACCTGGTGCTGCAACTGAAAGACAGTGTGAATGATTTTGAGTATTTTTCCCTGGCTTTGGATGAGAGCTGTGACATACCGCACACTGCCCAGCTGCTCATATTTGTGTGCGGGATCAATGCAGAATTTAGCATCACAGAGGAGCTGGCAGGCATGAGGTCAATGAAAAGGACAATAGGTAGTGAGCTTTTAGCAGAGGTAAATGCGTGTTTGGAAAGCTTAGGTCTGAACTGGGACAAACTGGTGGGCATGACAACAGATGGGTGTACAAATCTCACAGGAAAAAAAGTTGGTTTATTAAAGAGAATCCAGGACAAAGTGGCAGAAAAGAACCCTGAGCAGAAATTAACATTTTTTCATTGTATTATACATCAAGAAGTGTTGTATAAGTCGGTGTTAAAAATGAATCATGTGGTTGATGTCATAACTAAAACAGTTAACTTTATCAGAGCAAGGGCGCTGAACCATAGGCAGTTTGTTTCACTTTTAGAGGAAACTTAGACTGACCACCAGGACCTGAGCTACCACACAGTAGTCAGGTGGCTCAGTCTGGGAAAAGTGTTGAAAAGCTTCTGGGACCTCAGAGAGGAGATTCAGGAGTTCTCTGTGAGGAAGGGACATGCCATCCCTCAGCTTTCAGAGACTGAAAGCTGAGGGATGGCAGATCTTGCCAGAGACTGGCTGGCAGATCTTGGTTTTACTGTTGATGTGACTGTTCAGATGAATGAACTAAATGTCACATTGCAAAGAAAAGGTCCTTTTGTGTATGAAATGTACAGTGCAGTCAAGGCCTTCAGTAGGAAGTTGCAGCTTCTGTCAAGTCAAATCAAGGATAATAATCTCACTCATCTGCCAACACTGAAGCAAACCACCCCAGCAGCAGATCAGCTCCAGAGGTTCTCATCCATGTTAGAAGCACTGCAGGCTGAGTTTTCAAGGCGATTACTGTGGCGATTACTGGTTACTGTGCCATTACTGTGACAGATGTCCAAGAAAGAGTTTCTGGTATGAAAAACTAGACAGCACCAGGACCTGACATGATCCATGCCTACTGGCTAAAGAAACTCACTGCCCTCCATGAGCGACTGGCAGCTCAACTGAACCAGTTGCTACAAAATGGGACTCACCCTGAATGGTTAACTGAAGGGCGCACAATCCTGATCCAGAAGGATCCCTCAAAGGGTTCAGTCCCATCCTACTATCGGCCGATAACCTGTCTCTCTACAACATGGAAGCTCATGNGGTTGCTTTTAAAACTGTCTAACTTTGCACTGTAGCCTTGGGGTAGCAAACTTTAGCACGCTTCTTTGAAGTTTATTAACATACTTTAAGTACATTTTTTCAGGTGTGAATAAGGGCTTTCATTTAAAAAAGAAAATAGGTTTATCAAAGGAATGCTCCCAAATGCAGAAGTGGTCCTAGCCTGTTCGGCGCCCTGGGTGAACCACCTTTCCCCCTCCACGAAGTTGTTGACCCAGGGGGGATGAGGAGCAGGAGGGCAGGGGTATTTGTGGACCGGGAGTGAGGGAGTTGTTACTAAGGTGTGTGAGGGGCACGCTCAGGCCACCCCCCACAAGTGCTGCCCTGGGCCCATGTCGCCCAAATCAGAAACCGTCACTGCCCAGACTGTTCTGACTGTTTGGCCCAACAAAAAAGTTCCACCTCCATGTGACCACCAGCTGCTCTAATAACTGTCAGAGTGATGCATCACCTCCTACATCCACCCCCAGGAATCAGAGCAGGGTGAAGACTGAGCTGTCAGCAGTATTGCAAGGCAGGGAAAGTCAGAGAAGCCTCCTGGAGCTGCCTGGTATCAGTATCAGGCCTCATGCATCAGGCTCTTCTTCTGTGTCTGTTTTATTTTTAGTTGGAGAAAAAACAGGCTGTAGAACGAATCTGATTTGGGTTGAACTAATCTGTATGTCTGTTCATTTGCTGGAAGCTGTAGCTCAGATTTATTTGTTATTGTTACGAACAGCTTGTCAACATGCTAGTAGGCTGTTTTTTCTGGTTCTAATTACGGCTGCACCAATATGAACATTTGGGTCAATATTAATATTGCTTTTCTGACCACCAAGATTTACCAATATGGTTTATGTTATATATATGTCCTTACCCTTGAATTACTGTTAAAGGGTTGATCAGAGGATCACCCACTAACGTTGCCACATTACTAACTCTGAAAAATGTCAACATGAAGGAAATAAACATTGGACGTTAAATATATCAGTTTTACTCATTGAATCGATACCAATTTGTTAAAAAAAATTACAAGCACTAGCCGATATTGATGTTAGTGCTGATTTATCATGTAGCCCTAGTCCTAAAGACTAATAACTCAAAACACATATGTATAAAGGTATATTACGCATGTGGTTCTCATGGCTTCTCTGGTGTAGGAATGAATCACACTGAGCTGCTCAAGTTGTGGCGCCAGTGGTCTTGAATTCTCGATCTGCATTTCACACAATGAGCATCAAGATAAGGTTGAAAATTAAGTGTCCTCAACACAACAAAATTGTTGGGGATTATAGTGATTGTATAGTGGATTTCTTTCACAATAAAGGAACAACCTGTGCGTGTCCCTCTCAAGATGAATAAAGCAATTAATTATAATGTTCTGAAAATAAAATGAGGAGTGGGAACAAGTGGCTGGGGAGAGGGAAGTCTAGGCCTCCCTTCCTAGGCTGTTGCCCCTGAATAAGATGGATGGATTGATAAAATAAAATGTTGACATTTTATTTACTGTATGCCATTTTTTGTTAGATTTTATAAACTTACATTTTTTAATATTGCAAAAAATGTATGAACTGTATCTTTACATCAAACTCAATCTTGGTGCTAATGAACTGCTAATAAAGTTATATAATAAAACACACCTGCATTTCACACAATGAGCATCGAGGTAAGGTCAGTCTCTGGCAGAAAAACAAGCGCTCCTGCCTTAGTGTTTCTGCGTGGGAATTTCTCACCATGTTTTCACACAAGCTAAACTCTTCTAAATCACAACAATAATGATAGATCAGCAGAACTAGCATGACCCACATTAAACATATTCCAGTAATATGCTATTGGGTAAATTGTATTATTATCAACTATTTGTTATACCTTTATTATGTTCTTAGTTTATGTATTCTTACTTATTTGTTTTAGTCATATGTTTTAAGAAATGTTTCTATATTGTTAATCACTCTGATTTCCTTTCTCAGAGGGCCTCTCTGAAGAAGAGCAGTGACAGCAGCTCTTCACATAACGCCCTGCTTTGACCTCTTAGATAGCTATAAAACCATCGCCGTGAAGATTCACAACTTGTCCTGTTTGATCCTGGGTCAGGAACTAGATAAGCTAGTGTGAGATAGATTGTGTTGTTAGTTAGTGATAATCTTGGCGCTGTGACTGTGTGATGAAGTGTTTTCCCCCTCCCTTTAGAGTTACAGCACTCTCTGTGATTAGGGATCAATAAAAAGACAATAAAAAGAGAGGGGCAGGCAAATGTGCTTCAGAGCAGTAGGAGATTTGTAACTGAAAGCACATCTCTGTCTGTTCTCCTCGCAAGTATTCAGAATCTAACTTTCTCTTGTCTTTCCTGTGTTCTTTGAATAGGTGTCAACTCTGACATATGTATAAATGAAAACCAAAAACTTACTTTAGAAGTACAATAATAATATTTCTTTCTCAGACATAGCAGAGAGGCATTACCTCATCAGTGATCCCATAATACCTTGCTTTCTAACGGTGAATGCTTTTGACCAGCAGATGGTGCATTTTAGCAGGATTTAGCCTGAACCATTTCAACTATATTACACATACATAATGACATTTATAGAAATATGGCTCAATTTTTATAAAAATGCTCTAACACAGCACAGACCCAACCTTTGTGGCAGTAACAGACTCATCTTCACACTTGACATATTGCATTCTTGAGCTAATCTGAAGCCCATGTAAAGTTTGTAGGTCTGTTAATTGAGTCAGCAGAAGTTTAGTGATCAATGACACGAGTGGTGTCCGATATCAGTATTGGGCCGATTCAGTACTACTTGTAAAAGCAAGCCAATACTCTAAACCAGGGGTCCCCAAACTATGGCCCGCGGGCCGGATCCGGCCCGCCTCCACATTTGGTCCGGCCCCCTGAACAATACCAGAAAGCATTCAGATTTATTTTTTTTCATTTACCGTATTTTACGGACTATAAGCCGTTTATATGTTTATATACTTTATATATACTTAGTTTATATACTCCCTGATGTCTCCTTGCAGAGAAACAAGCTCAGGGCTCCCGTTAGTCATTATTGTGAGTTAAAATTTTCACGAAAGTAAAATGTTCGTTTTTGTGGTGCTTCTGTTATTTTGAAGGGATATGTAAACGTTACCATAGCGACCAGAGTCAGAGAGCGTTGTTTGGGCAGTGGTCGACAGG
>NW_006800632.1:67076-71089 GCF_000485575.1 Poecilia formosa | reverse complement strand
GTGCTGCAATGCAACTTAAAGGCTAAACCAGGTGGTGGTGGTAATACTCCAAAAAAATCCTGTCATTATCTATTTTTACCCACCAGTTTTTGAAAATAACTGCTTTTAATTTTTATTCTGTGTAATTAGTAGTCAACAAGGTGGACAGATAATCCACATGGTGCCACCATCAAGCTAAATACTTGCATTTTTTTCTCTACAGTATCACCGTTTTGGGAATGTGTAACATTTCATCAATTGAAGTGATCAGAAGTCGAAGACTGATGCCACCTGATCCTGCACACACTGCCCTCAGCAGAAGAAATATCCCACAGCAATGATTCAGCTGGATCTCTTCATTAAAATGGAAAATATTTTTTATCTTCTTTCTGATTTTATTTGAGGAATAGTGGTATTTTAATTAACTAATATTGTTTTATTTTTTTTCTTAATGTTATGTTACGGTTTTATTTATTATACACAGTGGAATAAAACAGAAATGCAAATTACACTACACCTTGGCTTCCATATCTGCTCTTGTTTGGAGCAGTTTTGGTAGTTCTTGTATTGTTGTATTGCTGCTCTAGAGAAAATAGTCCAAAGGGGAGAGGTAATACTATTTTTTTGAGGGTGAACATTTTTGAAGAAGAATTTGAGAAGAATAACTCAAATCTCATCGAATACAATGGTAAAATGGAAATTTCTCATGAGATTTTTGAGAAATCAAGCAAAGATATAAATAAAGAATGCCTAGCAATATTTTGAAATGGTTTAAAATATTTACAAAGCAAAAACATTAACAGTAAATACATTTTAGTGAAGTAATATATTTAATATTTTTTGTGGTGGACTATGTCACCCCCTGGCCTAAACAAATAACTACATTTGCTAAACAAATAACTACATTTGGCTAAAATCCACTGAATTTGAAATCTTTTCTGTTTTGTAGAACGCAGCAACACATTAAATCTCTTCTAAAGGGATAATTTGATGCAATAAAAAGACGTGCTGCAATACTGTTCTTTTATAATTCCCGAGTATTGTTCCAATAGTTTGTGTAGATACTGTGATAAGTCCATACTATAGATGACGGTTATACTGTCATAATCACATTTTGATCCATGCCACTTCATGATGCAATGTGACACGTGGATAGCTTTTTTTTTTTTTTTACCATTTAACAAATTTGAGCCCTGTTGTTTCTGCTGTTCCTGGACTACCAAACCAGTCCAGGTCATGGCCTAAAACATGACAACACAGCTAGATGAGTCAATATCTTCAAATTCAAAACCAATTCAATTCAAAATTACTTTATGGATCCCAAAGTCAAAAATGAGAACAATTAGACATGACTCTGCTCTGCTGTTTAATTTCTTTCAAAGAAGCAATTCCAATTAAAATTACACCAGTAGAGTTAAACTTTGACTGTTTCCCTTGACCTTCACAAACCCCTGCTCTGCTTGGGAGACTAACTCAACATCCAGATTCAAGGGCAGCACCTCCTGATTGTAGCTTCAGGTACCATTCTATGGATGGGCTGTACTGAAATGAATTTTGCTGTGAACGATGACAATAAAGGCTGATTCTGGACCACAATAGGACCACATCATCCGCAAAAAGCAGAGATGCGATCCTAAGGCCACCAAAATGGATCCCCTCAACACCTCGGCTGCGCCTAGAAATTCTGTCCATAAAAGTAATAAACAGAATTGGTGACAAAGAGCAGCCTTGGCAGAGTCCAACTCTCACTGGAAACGAGCCTAACTTACTGCCGGCAATGCGGACCAGACTCTGATACCGGTCGTACAGGGACCTGACAGCCCATATCAAAGGGCCCGATACCCCATACTCCCGGAGAACCCCCCACAGGGCTCCCCGAGGGACACGGTCGAACGCCTTCTTCAAGTCCACAAAACACATGTAGACTGGTTGGGCGAACTCCCACGCACCCTCCAGGACCCTGCAGAGAGTGTAGAGCTGGTCCAGTGTTCCATGACTAGGACGAAAACCATGCTACTCCTCCTGAATCCAAGGTTCGACTATCCAACTGACCCTCCTCTCCAGGACCCCTGAACAGACCTTACCAGGGAGGCTTAAGAGTGTGACCCCTCTGTAATTGAAGCACACCCTCCGGTCCCCCTTTTTGAACAGGGGGACCACCACCCCTGTCTGTCAATCCTAGGGAACTGCCCCCAATGTCCATGCGATATTGCAGAGTCACGTCAGCCAACACAACCCTGCAACATCCAGAGCCTTAAGGAACTCCGGGCGGATCTCGTCCACCTCTGGGGCCCTGCCACCGAGGAGCTTCTTAACCACCTCTGCGACCTTGTCCCCAGAGATTGGAGAGCCCAACCTAGAGTCCCCAGGCTCAGCTTCCTCAATGGAAGGCATGTTGGTGGGATTGAGGAGGTCTTCGAAGTATTCTGCCCACTGGCCCACAACGTCCCGAGTCGAGGTCAGCAGCACACCTTCCCCACTATAAACAGTGTTGGTGCTGCACTGCTTCCCCCTCCTGAGACGCCAGATGGTGGACAAGAATCGCCTCGAAGCCGTGCGGAAGTCTTTCTCCATGGCCTCTCCAAACTCCTCCCACGCCCGAGTTTTTGCCTCAGCAACCACCCGAGCCGCATGCCGCTTCGCCTGCTGGTACCCATAAGCTGCATCTGGAGTCCCACAGGCCAAAAAGGCCTGATCGGACTCGTTCTTCAGCTTGACAGTATCCTTCACCGAAGGTGTCCACCAACGAGTTCGAGGGTTGCTGCCGCGACAGGCACCAACAACCTTGCGGCCACAGCTCTGATAAGCCGCCTCAGCAATGGAGGCAAGGAACATGGCCCACTCAGATTCAATGTCCCCCACCTCCCTGGAACGTGTTCGAAGTTCTGCCGGAGATGGGAGTTAAAACTCCGTTTCACAGGGGACTCCACCAGACATTCCCAGCAGACCCTCACAACACATTTGGGCCTGCCAGGTCTGACTGGCTTCCTCCCCCACCACCGGAGCCAACTCACCACCAGGTAGTGGTCAGTGGACAGCTCCGCACCTCTCTTCACCCGAGTGTCCAAGACATACAGCCGCAGATCCAATGATACGAAGACAAAGTCAATCATCGAACTGCGCCCTAAGGTGTCCTAGTGCCAAGTGCACATATGGACACCCTTATGCCTGAACATGGTGTTCATTATGGACAATCCGTGATGAGCACAGAAGTCCAACAACAGAACACCACTCGAGTTCAGATCAGGGGGGCGGTTCCTCCCAACCACTCCCCTCCAGGTCTCACTGTCATTGCCCGCATGAGCATTAAAGTCCCCCAGCAGAACAAGGAAGTCCCCAGGAGGGGCACTCTCCAGTACCCCCTCCAAGGACTCTAAGAAGCGTGGGTAATCTGAACTGTTGTTCGGCCCTTAAACACAGACAACAATGAAAACCCGTCCCCCCACCCGTAGGCGGAGGGAGGCTACCCTCTTGTTCACTGGGATAAAACCCAACGTACAGGTGCCGAGATGGGGGACAAGAAGTATGCCCACTCCTGCCTCCAGAGTGGAAGTATGTCCAGCCCCTCTCAAGGAGACTGGTTTGAGAACCAGAGCCATGCATCGAGGTATTTCTATCCGGAACCTCTCAACTTCTCACACTAGCTCCGGTTTCTTCCCCACCAGAGAGGTGATGTTCCACATCCCAAGAGCCAGCTTCTGCAGCCGAGGATCAGACCGCCAGGGTCCCCTCCCTCGGCTGCCGCCCATCACACATTGCACCTAACCCCATTGGCCCCTCCCACAGGTGGTGAGCCCATGGGAAGGGGGACCCACGTCTCCTCTTCGGGCTGAGCCCGACCGGGCTCCATGGGTAAAAGCCCGGCCACCAGGTGCTCGCCATTGTGCCCCACCTCCAGGTCTGGCTCCAGAGTGGGGCTCAGTGACCCACATCCGGGTGAGGGAAAACCAAGTCCAATGTTATTACTCATCATAGGGATCTTCAGGCTGCACTTTGTCTGGTTCCTCACCTAGGACCTGTCTGCCTTGGGTAAC
>NW_006800632.1:64729-66742 GCF_000485575.1 Poecilia formosa | reverse complement strand
GCCGGTACCCATAAGCTGCATCTGGAGTCCCACAGGCCAAAAAGGCCCCATAGGACTCCTTCTTCAGCTTGACAGCATCCGTCACCGAAGGTGTCCACCAACGAGTTCGAGGGTTGCTGCTGCGACAGGCACCAACAACCTTGCGGCCACAGCTCTGATAAGCCACCTCAGCAATGGAGGCAAGGAACATGGTCCACTCAGATTCAATGTCCCCCACCTCCCTGGAACGTGTTCGAAGTTCTGCCGGAGATGGGAGTTAAAACTCCGTCTCACAGGGGACTCCACCAGAGATTCCCAGCAGACCCTCACAACACATTTGGGCCTGCCAGATCTGACTGGCTTCCTCCCCCACCACCGGAGCCAACTCACCACCAGGTAGTGGTCAGTGGACAGCTGCAGATCCGATGATACGATGACAAAGTCAATCATCGAACTGCGCCGTAAGGTGTCCTAGTGCCAAGTGCACATATGGACACCCTTATGCCTGAACATGGTGTTCGTTATGGACAATCCGTGATGAGCACAGAAGTCCAACAACAGAACACCACTTGAGTTCAGATCGGGGGGGGCGTTCCTCCCAACCACGCCCCTCCAGGTCTCCCTGTCATTGCCCGCATGAGCATTGAAGTCCACCAGCAAAACAAGGCAGTCCCCAGGAGGGGCACTCTCCAGTACCCCCTCCAAGGACTCTAAGAAGGGTGGGTAATCTGAACTGTTGTTCGGCCCTTAAGTACAGACAACAGTGAGAACCCGTCCCCCCACCCATAGGCGGAGGGAGGCTACCCTCTTGTTCACCGGGATAAAACCCAACGTACAGGTGCCGAGATGGGGGACAACAAGTATGTCCAGCCCCTCTCAAGGAGACTGGTTCGAGAACCAGAGCCATGCGTCGAGGTATTTCTATTCGGAACCTCTCAACTTCGCACACTAGCTCCGGTTTCTTCCCCACCAGAGAGGTGATGTTCCACATCCCAAGAGCCAGCTTCTGCAGCTGAGGATCAGACCGCCAGGGTCCCCTCCCTCGGCTGCCGCCCATCACACATTGCACCCAACCCCTTTGGCCCCTCCCACAGGTGGTGAGCCCATGGGAAGGGGGACCCACATCTCCTCTTCGGGCTGAGCCTGGCCAGGCTCCATGGGTAAAAGCCCGGCCACCAGGTGCTCGCCATTGTGCCCCACCTCCAGGCCTGGCTCCAGAGTGGGGCTCAGTGACCCACATCCGCGCAAGGGAAAACCAAGTCCAATGTTATTACTCATCATAGGGATCTTCAGGCTGCACTTTGTCTGGTTCCTCACCTAGGACCTGTCTGCCTTGGGTAACCCTACCAGGGGCATAAAGCCCCAGACAACATAGCTCCTAGGATCATTGGGATACTCAAACCCCTCCACCACAATAATCCATCCATCCATCCATCCAACAGAACACCACTCAAGTTCAGATCGAGGGGGCCGTTCCTCCCAACCATACCCCTCCAGGTCTCACTGTCATTGCCCACGTGAGCATTGAAGTCCCCCAATAGAACAAGGGAGTCCCCAGGAGGGGCACTCTCCAGTACCCCCTCTAAGGACTCCAAGAAGGGTGAGTAATCTGAACTGATGTTCGGCCCGTAAGCACAGACAACAGTCAGAACCCATCTCCCCACCCGTAGGCAGAGGGAGTCTACCCTCTCAGTCACCGGGGTAAACCCCAATGTACAGGTGCCAAGATGGGCGGCAACAAGTATGCCCACTCCTGCCCAGTGCCTCTCACCGTGGGCAACTCCAGAGTGGAAGTACGTCCAGCCCCTCTCAAGGAGACTGGTTCCAGAACCAGAGCCATGCGTCGAGGTGAGATCGACTATTTCCAGCCGGAACATCTCAGCCTTGCACACTTGCTCTGATTCCTTCCCCACCAGAGAGGTGACGTTCCACGTCCCAAGACCCAGCTTCTGCAGCCGAGGATCAGGCTGCCAGCGTCCCCTCCCTCGGCTGCTGCCCGTAGCACATTGCACCCGATCCCTTTGGCCCCTCCGA
>NW_006800632.1:63258-64570 GCF_000485575.1 Poecilia formosa | reverse complement strand
AGGGAAAACCAAGTCCAATGTTATTACTCATCATAGGGATCTTCAGGCTGCACTTTGTCTGGTTCCTCACCTAGGACCTGTCTGCCTTGGGTAACCCTACCAGGGGCATAAAGCCCCAGACAACATAGCTCCTAGGATCATTGGGATACTCAAACCCCTCCACCACGATAATTCATCCATCCATCCATCCACCCATCCAACAGAACACCACTCAAGTTCAGATTGGGGGGGGCGTTCCTCCCAACCATACCCCTCCAGGTCTCACTGTCATTGCCCTCGTGAGCATTGAAGTCCCCCAGTAGAACAAGGGAGTCCCCAGGAGGGGCACTCTCCAGTACCCCCTCTAAGGACTCCAAGAAGGGTGGGTAATCTGAACTGATGTTCGGCCCGTAAGCACAGACAACAGTCAGAACCCATCCCCCCACCCGTAGGTGGAGGGAGTCTACCCTCTCATTCACCGGGGTAAACCCCAATGTACAGGTGCCAAGATGGGCGGCAACAAGTATGCCCACTCCTGCCTGGTGCCTCTCACCGTGGGCAACTCCAAAGTGGAAGTACGTCCAGCCCCTCTCAAGGAGACTGGTTCCAGAACCAGAGCCATGCGTCGAGGTGAGACTGACTACTTCTAGCCGGAACCTCTCAGCCTTGCACACTAGCTCTGGTTCCTTCCCCACCAGAGAGGTGACGTTCCACGTCCCAAGAGCCAGCTTCTGCAGCTGAGGATCAGACCATCAGGGTCCCCTCCCTTGGCTGCCGCCCGTAACACACTGCACCCGACCCCTTTGGCCCCTCCGACAGGTGGTGAGCCCATTGGAAGGGGGACCCATGTCTCCTCTTCGGGCTGAGCCCAGCCTGACTGTGTGGGTAAAAGCCTGGCCACCAAGCACTCACCATCGTGCCCCACCTCCAGGCCTGGCTCCAGAGTGGGGCCCCGGTGACCCGTGTCCGGCCGAGGGAACACCAGATCCAAAGTTGTTTTCCGTCATAAGGGGTCTTCAGGCTGCACTTTGTCTGGTTCCTCACCTAGGACCTGTCTGCCTTGGGTGACCCTACCAGGGGCATAAAGCCCCAGACAGCATAGCTCCTTGGATCATTGGGACACTCAAACCCCTCCACCATGATAAGGTGGCAGCCCAAGGAGCATCTGTACTTCATCTGTAAAGTACGGAAGAGCCTTAAGTCTCTGGCCCTGATCAGACTATATTGTGCAGAGCTCTGTGTGATGTGTTGTGGGATTGGTTGGACGTGTTTTATGCAGAAATGCACTCGGACAGGAATGACCATCCATCCATCCATCCATCCATCCATCCAT
>NW_006800632.1:60607-62984 GCF_000485575.1 Poecilia formosa | reverse complement strand
CCATCAGTGTCAAGTATCTGTATTCTATAAGAGCAATACACCTAGACAAATTTCAGATGCTTTGTAAGGTAAGGTAATTTTATTTATATAGCACATTTTCAGCAACAAGGCAATTCAAAGTGCTTTACATGAATTAAAAGGAAATACAAACAAAATAAACCAAAGGAAAAGAGGAAAGGACACATTAGGGCAGATGGCAACATTCAGACATTCAGACAACACAAAGGTTCAAAACAAAGACACGAGTGAAGGCAGTGACGTCAAAGAGCCATGAAGCCAGGTGGCTGTGGCCCCTGGCATAGTCTGATAGAGGTGTTTGTTATCGAGGAATGTCCTTAGGAGCGTTCAGCTCCACGGAAACAGGAGGGGGTGAGAAGCGAAGAGTATTGTGTTTACATATCTTTGAGATGATTAGAGATATGCAGCCATTCCAAGGCCACATGGGGAAAGCCAATTTAGATACAGAATGTCTTAGGTCAGGAAGATTATGAATATCAATCTTCCCTAAAGACTCTCCAATACATCTCAGCTACCAATCATCCAAATTAGTTTGGTCGTTCCACTGAGCCGAAACTAGCAACTTCTCCAAGATCGATTCCATCCCGTTAGTGAGTTTTAAAGTCCTCTTCTCTGTCCACACCTACAGTCTGAGTGTTTGCTAGTTTGGCCAAGTCCGTCACAAATTTGTCGATAATCCAGGAATCCACAAGCTCCAAACAGCAGAAATCCTGTTATTATTAATAAATCCAGGGTGAATCCTGTTGGGTGTGTCCCTGCAGGACAGGAGGACTCTCCTGTGCCCAGACTTCTCGTCGAAAATTTTATCAAATGCATTGAGAGATCGGTTGACCAGATCCATTAATTTGTAGATTTGGATGATGTGCAAAGAAAGGCTCCAAAAATATAATAATAATAATAATAATCAATTTAATTTGTACCGCACTTTTCATTAGCAAAAATCTCAAAGTGCTACACAGTACAACTAAAATCATAGATAAAATCAGCATCATAAAAATCATGTGGAGGCAGAATAGGCTTGCTTAAATAGAAAAGTCTTTAAGCGTCTTTTAAAGTCAACCAGTGGTTGCGGAGCTCTCAAATAGTCCGGGAGAGAGTTCCAGAGACGGGGGCAGCCACAGCGAATGCCCGATCTCCCATGGTCCTTTATCTGGAACGAGGAAGGTGGAGGAAGTTGCAGTCTTGTGATCGTAGAGATCTGGTGGATGAATGTGGAATGAGAAGGTCCTTCAGATAATCCAGTGAGGTTCCGTTTAAACACTGATGGGTAATGAGAGCGATTTTGTACTGAATTCTGTAGGTGACAGGAAGCCAATGAAGGTCATGCAGAATAGGTGTAATATGGTCAGATTTATGGGCTATCAATAGAATCCTGGCTGTGCTGTTTTAGAAAACAGACAAGACAGGACAAAAACAGAGCAACAAGGGCAGGCAAGAGTAGGGAGGGAGCAGAGGAAAGAAGCATCTGCCTTCATTGAGAGCAAGAGAGAAAGACAACATCTCCATACAATAATTCAGCGCATGAGTGAAACTTTTTTTCATCGCAGATGCAACATATGTGTCTCTGTACAGCTAGCTTTGCTAGCATCACGTCCACGGAGCTTACGTTTCTTTAAGCTTTCCTTCCAAGTGACGCTAAAAGTTGGACAAAGTCCCTACTGTCTGTGAAAGCGAAGCGCTGCTGATTTTACATGTCGCCATATCTTATGATTTATGCAGCGCTATTATATTAGTGACGATTAGACAGACATCTTCTCCCGCTCAGAGGAAACCACTGCACATTTCTTGGAGCTCCACATACGAGTAAAGGTGGAGGTGATGGGTGACAACAGACACGTAAGTCACGTTATTGCTTGGATTTTACGGCGCCACTTTGAGTCCCTGAACTTCACATTTTAACGGGAAAAAAGCTCAATGCGACTTGGATGTAACGAGTAACGCAACGGTTTTGTAGAAATGTAGTGAAGTAGAAAGTACAGATACTTACTGCAAGGGCATAGATTCCATCTCATTATTGGGGGGGGACCATAAACAGGAAAATTTCTTAAGACCAATTTTGGGGGACTCGGCAAAGTTACAGTGAAATGTAACATAAAATGTGGTTTAAAGAGTTTTTAAACCACATTCAAGCTGCAGGACCAAAAATGAATAGTAATGCACATCAAACGTGTTTTTCTCAGTAAGCAACCTATTGATAAATAAAACTATAATTTAAATTTTGCTTCCATACGAGTTTTGTTCAGTCTGACTGATCTAATTTCTGCTTCACCTTTGCAAAATTTTAAGGTTCTAAATAAAAATGCTTTAATGAGTAACTGCTCTTAATAAAATTTCTCATAAACATTGATTTATTGGAATG
>NW_006800632.1:58286-59570 GCF_000485575.1 Poecilia formosa | reverse complement strand
AGAAATGTGCCATTTTAATGAACAATGCCACAGATAAAGCATATTTTGATTGTGTTTACTCTCTGTAACATAGTTTAGACTTAGAAATGTGATTCTCTGCATCATAATTTCAGGGATGGAAACATCTCATCTCTTGTCCAGTGCATTTAATAGCCAGCAATCAGTAAATCAATAGCCAGATCACAACGTATAGCAGACCTGACAACTTTGTCCTTCAGGTGAGGGGAGATCACTTCAGGACAAATTGCGACAAATCCATAGTTGGTTGACAGGTGCCATCATGTCAACTGAGCAGGCGCGCGTCTGATATTCAAAATGACGAAACACCTCATGGGCCCTCCACCTCAAAAATGAATCTGGCACTTTTGCTCAAATTACTTTTTCGTCTTTTTCTGCTGTCTTCCACAGTATCACTATATGGCAGACTTTGGTCACAGCGTTGTCCCATATATGTGACACCTCAGTCAAGGTAAGGTAAGGTAAGGTAAGGTAATTTTATTTATATAGCACATTTTCAGCAACAAGGCAATTCAAAGTGCTTTACATGAATTAAAAGGAAATACAAACAAAATAACAAACCAAGGGAAAAGAGGAAAGGACACATTAGGGCAGATGGCAACATTCAGACATTCAGACAACACAAAGGTTCAAAACAAAGACACGAGTGAAGGCGGTGACGTCAAAGGGCCATGAAGCCAGGTGGCTGTGGCCCCTGGCATAGTCCGATAGAGGTGTTTGTTATCGAGGAATGTCCTTAGGAGCGTTCAGCTCCACGGAAACAGGAGGGGGTGAGAAGCGAAGAGTGTTGTGTTTACATATCTTCGAGGAGATTAGAGATATGCAACCGTTCCAAGGCCACATGGGGAAAGCCAATTCAGATACAGAATGTCTTTGGTCGGGAAGATTATGAATATCAATCTTCCCTAAAGACTCATTCCATCCCGTTAGTGAGTTTTAAAGTCCTCGTCTCTGTCCACACCTACAGTCTGAGTGTTTGCTAGTTCGGCCAAGTCCGTCACAAATTTGTCGATAATCCAGGAATCCACAAGCTCCAAACAGCAGAAATCCTGTTATTATCAATAAATCCAGGGTGAATCCTGTTGGATGTGTCCCTGCAGGACAGGAGGACTCTCCTGTGCCCAGACTTCTCGTCGAAAATTTGATCAAATGCATTGAGAGATCGGTTGACCAGATCCATTAATTTGTAGATTTGGATGATGTGCAAAGAAAGGCTCCAAAAATATAATAATAACAATAATAATAATAATAATAATAATAATAATA
>NW_006800632.1:56382-57701 GCF_000485575.1 Poecilia formosa | reverse complement strand
GTTCACGACAGGTGTTATGTCTTGTTTATGACAGTGTGATGACAGTCTTATTCAACCCCCTTCAAATAAAGTGTTACCGCATCCTATTGAGAAATAAAACTAAAATTTAAATGTTGCTTCTATATGAGTTTTGTTCACTCTGACTGATCTAATTTCTGCTTCACCTTTGCAAAATTTTAAGGTTCTAAATAAAAATGCTTTAATGAGTAACTGCTCTTAATAAAATTTCTCATAAACATTGATTTATTGGAATGACTCCCAATACAAGTTATGGGCTATTTAAATTATAACTCGTTACGTTGCTTTAATTTTAGGCCTTTTTTTTAGTTTTGCCATGTCCTGGGTGACAGAGAACAAACAGATGTTGGGTAACAGGTTGTGGGGATGGTTTTGTTTTCCTTTTCAGCATCACCTACCATCCAGAAGAGGGCGCCAGTGGTTCGGGTTTTGTCAGGAGGGCGTGCTGATTGGTTCAACAGGACGCACCTGATGGATATTACCATCTTCCAGGAGGAGTATATAAGCAGCGGGTTGCCAGCACTTCTCTGCCAGAGTGTTGCCTTAGTGGTACATCAGGTCCCTGTGTTACATTCAGAGTAGTCTCAAGGTTTCTTCGTGTTTTCTTTACTAGTCTCTTGTCGCTCTTTTCAGGACGCCTACTAGTGACTCTGGAAAAGGTTTCCCAAGTCTTCTGGCCTAGGACTACCTTCTTTGAGGATCCCTCTCCAGCTGGGAACCCACTCCGCTCAGCTGTTCCTCGGTGCTTCCACTCAGATCTACCTGTCCGCCCTCCAACGCCGTCGCCCTTCCTACGCCCTCTTCTCTAACACCACCACTTGGAACCCACTCCCCTCCGCAGACTCTAAACCTCATACTACAAGTAAGCACCTAACTACATTCCAGGAGTTTTGTCATTCCCCACTGTCATTCAACTCACCATCTCTCTCCCTTGCTTGCAGCCGCTCCAGAACTCCTGGTCATTGTCATCCTTTCAGTTGCTCTGCCAAATCACTTGTACATATTGTAAATAAACTATTGCATTTACTCCTCTTCTCCGTGAGTGTTTCTGCATGTGGACTCGAAACATTAAACCCACCATGACAACAGGTAGATAGAAATAAAAATCTGGAGGGTATTGTACCTTAAACGTAGCATTTAAAGCACCAGGGTTATATAGAAAAATATTCAGATTTTATTTTGTGGTTTTAAAATAGAAATAAAGGTATAGGTTTCTTTTTTTCTCTGTTCCAGAGGTGGGACCAAGTCACTGTTTTGCAAGTCTCAAGTAAGCCTCAAGTCTTTGTCCTCAAGTCAAGTCT
>NW_006800632.1:52143-55988 GCF_000485575.1 Poecilia formosa | reverse complement strand
TCTGACTGATCTAATTTCTGGTTCACCTTTGCAAAATTTTTAGGTTCTAAATAAAAATAATTTTATGAGTAACTGCTCTTAATAAAATTTCTCATAAACATTGATTTATTGGAATGGCTCCCAATACAAGTTATGGGCTATTTAAATTATAACTTGTTAAGTTGCTTTAATTTTAGGCCTTTTTTTTAGTTTTGCCATGTCCTGGGTGACCGAGAACAAACAGGTAGATAGAAATAAAAATCGGGGGGGTATTGTACCTTAAACGTAACATTTAAAGCACCAGGGTTATATAGAAAAAAATTCAGATTTTATTTTGTGGTTTTAAAATAGAAATAAAGGCATAGGTTTCTTTTTTTCTCTGTTCCAGAGGTGGGACCAAGTCACTGTTTTGCAAGTCTCAAGTAAGCCTCAAGTCTTTGTCCTCAAGTCAAGTCTCAAGTGAAGACAGGCAAAAGTCGAGTCAAGTCGCGAGTTGTCAGCTTGGAATTTCAAGTCCTTTCGAGTCGTCTTTTTTATTTTTTTAAACAATGTTCCAATTATGCTAAATGTATATGTAGACCATGTGTTCTTTTAAAACTCAAACACGCAATGCACTCATTGCAAATAAAGCACAGTGCTTTTGAATTTGGATGTGATGCTAAAATAAATATCCGTCAGTCCAAGTGGGTTAAATCTACAGCCAATTTCACATCTCAGTATTGATAAAAACATGTTGCCTGAATCAAACTTGCCAGAATCACTAACCAAGACACAAAATAATGTGCTGCATTACCATCCAGGAACACTCAGAACTATCCCACAGCATTACCTTTCAGGATCCTTACAATTGTAAAAACAATTTGTTTTTTTTACTTTTACAGCAATTTCTGAAGGATAGCAAAATTACTGGATTTTGATTTGTTTTTGTAGCAAAATTATACTATTTGTAAATGGGTTCTGTGCAATGACCATAATGCCGCCATTTGATGAGTTATAACTGGAAAAAACAGTAGACTTAATGCACTGACTGCAGTAAACTATTATCAATATAAAGTCAGAGGAGGAGGAGTAAAACTAACGTAAGAGCCGTGGAGGGAGGTATTTATGGAAAGACAGTAATACGGGAGCAGGATGGGAAAGGGGGGTAAGAAACCGTAGTTTCCCTTATGAATACACCATCCATCCTATGATGGAACTGTTCATCATTATGATGGGACAGAGACAATCTCTCTTCCCTGAGTTCAGGTACAGAACCTGCTTTCTGATCCTGACCCCGCTCACTATCCACCTGGTTCCTGAGCTAACACGGTGCACATTATCTGTGGATACGTTTGAAGCACCGAATTTATACAGCATGACTAAACATAGCATACAAGTGAAAGATAAGCAGTATCACCAAAGTAACCCAGAGTTGCTAACACGACATTAGCTAGTCAGTTGTCTCATAATAAAAGAAAAGGACCGCTTACCTCTTTGTGCAACTTCAAATGTCAACAGTTGGAAGTTGTATCTTCATCTGAGATCCTGGTCTTGCAGGTTTTGCATGTTTCACTCCGTTTTTAATTGGATATTTCATGACTGATGTATCCAAAAGAAATTACTCACAGGAGTATATCTGCTTTGAGCGTTTTTTTCATCTCTCATTTTTATCCCCGTTATTTTTAAATCCTGTTAATTTGATTGGTTGTGCTGCAGCTACGCACACATACATACAGAGTGCGGAAAAACAGAGGAAGGGTCTGCGCCGGTTAATACAGAATGAGTGAAATTAATTAATGCGGTCACTTTATAAATAATGTGTTTTAAATTTTTGACTTGAGTGAAATATTAAGTCTTTTCAAGTAAAGAGCTTCAAGTCAAGTCCCAAGTCAATGGTGTGAAAGTCAAAGTTACATCCAATTCTTTGAGCATTTTTTCAAGTCAAGTCTCAAGTCTTGATTTTAACGACTCGAGTCCAAGTCATGTGACTCGAGTCCCCACCTCTGATCTGTTCTCTCTTCTGTTTTCAACTCCCACTCTGAGCTGGTCCACTTGCTCAGCCGCTCCTCCCGTTTCAAACTCTTCTAATTAACTAAAAGTTAAAGAGTTAAATATGAATGAGATGTTTGCTACCTTTGACAAAAAAGCTTAAGTCTATGAAAGCATTGCAGCAGTTTAGCTAATGAGGTAGCTCATCATGATTCAGCCAAAGTAAGAAAATAATGAACTGCAGTCTGATNATAGGTTTCTTTTTTTCTCTGTTCCAGAGGTGGGACCAAGTCACTGTTTTGCAAGTCTCAAGTAAGCCTCAAGTCTTTGTCCTCAAGTCAAGTCTCAAGTGAAGACAGGCAAAAGTCGAGTCAAGTCGCGAGTTGTCAGCTTGGAATTTCAAGTCCTTTCGAGTCGTCTTTTTTCTTTTTTTAACCATTTTTCCATTTTTGTTAATTTTATTTGTAGACCATGTGTTCTTTTAAAACTCAAACACGCAATGCACTCATTGCAAATAAAGCACAGTGCTTTTGAATTTGGATGTGATGCTAAAATAAATATCCATCAGTCCAAGTGGGTTAAATCTACAGCCAATTTCACATCTCAGTATTGATGAAAACATGTTGCCTGAATCAAACTTGCCAGAATCACTAACCAAGACACAAAATAATGTGCTGCATTACCATCCAGGAACACTCAGAACTATCCCACAGCGTTACCTTCAGGATCCTTACAATTGTAAAAAAAATAAATAAATTTTAACTTTTACAGCAATTTCTGAAGGATAGCAAAATTACTGGATTTTGATTTGTTTTTCTAGCAAAATTATACTATTTGTAAATAGGTTCTGTGCAATGACCATAATGCCGCCATTTGATGAGTTATAACTGGAAAAAACAGTAGACTTAATGCACTGACTGCAGTAAACTATTATCAATATAAAGTCAGAGGAGGAGGAGTAAAACTAACGTAAGAGCCGTGGAGGGAGGTATTTATGGAAAGACAGTAATACGGGAGCAGGATGGGAAAGGGGGGTAAGAAACCGTAGTTTCCCTTATGAATACACCATCCATCCTATGATGGAACTGTTCATCATTATGATGGGACAGAGACAATCTCTCTTCCCTGAGTTCAGGTACAGAACCTGCTTTCTGATCCTGACCCCGCTCACTATCCACCTGGTTCCTGAGCTAACACGGTGCACATTATCTGTGGATACATTTGAAGCACCGGATTTATACAGCATGACTAAACATAGCATACAAGTGAAAGATAAGCGGTATCACCAAAGTAACCCAGAGTTGCTAACACGACATTAGCTAGTCAGTTGTCTCATAGTAAAAGAAAAGTACCACTTACCTCTTTGTGCAACTTCAAATGTCAACAGTTGGAAGTTGTATCTCCATCTGAGATCCTGGTCTTGCAGGTTTTGCATGTTTCGCTCCGTTTTTAATTGGATATTTCATGACTGATGTACCCAAAAGAAATTACTCACAGGAGTATATCTGCTTTGAGCGTTTTTTTTCATCTCTCATTTTTCCCCCCGTTATTTTTAAATCCTGTTAATTTGATTGGTTGTGCTGCAGCTACGCACATACATACAGAGTGCGGAAAAACAGAGGGAGGGTCTGCGCCGGTTAATACAGAATGAGTAAAATTAATTAATGCGGTCACTTTATAAATAATGTGTTTTAAATTTTTGACTTGAGTGAAATATCAAGTCTTTTCAAGTGAAGAGCTTCAGGTCAAGTCCCAAGTCCATGGTGTGAAAGTCAAAGTCAAGTCTCAAAGTCTTGATTTTAACGACTCGAGTCCAAGTCATGTGACTCGAGTCCCCACCTCTGATCTGTTCTCTCTTCTGTTTTCAACTCCCACTCTGAGCTGGTCCACTTGCTCAG
>NW_006800632.1:45542-48783 GCF_000485575.1 Poecilia formosa | reverse complement strand
CCAATGGATTTACGCCTATGACTTACTGTAAAATGTAATAGAGTAAAAGTATCAAGTATCCATTATTAAATCTACTTAAGTACAGATACAAGAAAATTGTACTTAAGTACAGTAGCCAAGTACTTGTACTTTGTTAATTCCCACCACTGCACACTGATGATGGCAAACTACTGGATTAGCCTCAGCTGCCCTGGGGTAGTCTGACAGAAGCAAGGCAGCCATTTTGAATTCTCAACCCTTCTGGTCACCAGTAGGTAAGGTGGGTGGAGTGCCCAAGGACACAAACAACGGGCGGAGCAGGAATCGAACCAGCGAGTTTGTAAAACATTGAGGTAAAAACAAGGTGAACTCCTACCACCGTTGCCACCACCCCATGTTAATCACATGTGCTATAACAATGTAGTGAACAACTGCATTGGCTTAAAGCTAACTAGAAGTTCCTAGGTTCTTCATTTTAGCATGCAGATACTATATTGTTTTCAGATTCTTGTAGGAAACAAAAATGATTGTTAATCAGTTGAAGAGTATCATAAGTTCATCTGCTTGAGGTCACAGGGGTGAAGTGCTTGCTGCCATGGAGACAGGCATGTTTACTCACAGGCTTCAACTTGATTACTATTTGAAGAGGCAGCCTCGCAATCCTTATTCACTGTGGAAATGTGACCTAAATTTAGTCAGAGAAGCTGTGCTTTGAAGTTTGAAATTAGACCAGGGAACTTTTATTCTTCCTTTTAGAAGGAAATGCTTTATGAAACACATTTTTTCACCACTTAATTCTAAATATCAAAGCTTTTGAAGACTCAATTAGCCACATCTCGACTGTTGTCACAACACTGCTGGGGTCTTAGATTTAATAGAGGGTACAAGGGCCCCTGACATAAACAAGCTTCTGAAGTTGTTTCACACAGCAGCATATTTCATGTATACACTCCTGCTTGCTTGTTAAGTGCTGCTGCTGCTCTGTGAATGTCATAATATGGCAACATAAACCGTGAAGTATTTTGTGGGTGGGAGCGACATAAAATCAATTTGTTAAAGGTAGAGCCGGGCAGATAGATCTAAGCTCAGAAGGGTGAAAGTAAAGCCTAACATAAATATTTTCACATCTGTGCAAATAACCTTTTCTGAATTCTGTAGGTACATCAAAACCAACTTGAAAAACTTTTATATCAAAATATGATAGTCTTAAAATTCAAATTCAAAAATACCTTATAAATCACAAAGGGAAATTAAATGTTGTTGTAACATATTAATTCTTCAGAGAATTATGTTGCATCTTTGGCAGGTTTAGTTCCATATGTGGAACTAAATCGGATACATGTCCGATAGTTTTCAAAGAGTCTGAAGTCAAAACAGTCTTGTCACATTTTAGCCAACTTTTAAGTTAATATCTCTGTTAATTAAGAGTCTAGGAGAGGTGTGAACAAATTAGGTCAAGAGAAATTATGAAAGAATTTTGAGTCAGTGAAGTGCTTCGTGTTGTAGTAAAGACCAGCTCACCTGAGACCAAGACCTGGGTAAGACCGAGATGTTTAAGGGTCTGAAAACAAGACCAAGGGAGGTCGAGACCAAGTCAAGACCAAGACCATCACACATTACATGACACAATAAAATGGGAAAAGTGGATTTCCCCCCCTCTCATTATCAATTCAAACTCTTCTTTAGTCCCTTTTCCACTGCACAACAGGATCCAGGCCGACGCAGTCCGGCTTAGCATTTTTGCTGCCAGTCAAGTCCGTTCACCTAAGATATCGGTGGTAGAAGACTCCAGGCTCAGAATATAGAAAAACAACATTCACAAACACAAACGTTAACAGCACTGCATTGCATACAGTCTTCCCTTTAAAAACAAACAATGCCATAAAAATACCTGGGGCCTCATGTATAAAGCATGCGTACGCACAAAAAAATGTGAGATGTAATTTTTTTACACACAAGTCGGCATGTATAAAAATTAACTTTGCGTCAAAGTTTGCGTAAATATACACACACTTTTTCTGTGAACAATGTCAAATAACAAAGCGTCAAAACTCACCTAAATCCACTGAAATCTGACTACATTCATTGTTAGTTAGACCAGGAAGCATCAAACCCGATGTTTTTTTTATTTTTATTGTTTAAACGTAAACATGAAACTGAACTGCATTTACCCTTAGACAATAACATAACACACAAAATAAAGAAAACAAAAATAAAAGGATGTGAAAACCTCACTAGAATGTAAATAATACATTTCCTCAGTTTTTGTCTCCTAAAGATTGGCCTGTGCGCTGAAGCGCATGAAACGCATCTGTGGGGTAATTTCATTCTAACTGAAAAAAGAAAACGGGGTTGGATCAGCAGATTAACTCCAAACAGGTTTGATTATTTTTAAGGTGATCAAGGTGTGTATGCAATCACACGTATCAGTAGCTGCGCAAAGGTGAGCCGCGAAATTGTGGAGCGCTTTGGTTCTGATGGAGAACATCACCGATGGAAGGATTCAGAGGAAGCGATTGATCAGAGATCATATTGATAGTGTTTTATTATCTTTTTTTTAAATCCAGACTGATCATCCTGGAGCTCTGAGCAAAACTTAAAGAGAGCTGTGCAGTACCGGTACCGGTCCAGCTGCAGTCATCCTTCAGTGGAGCTGCCCGCTTTGTGAATGCGCTTTATGGACATAAAGTATCTTTATTCTGTAAATGTACAATATGCACATGATTCCACTATTTAGAATAAACGTCCACATTCCCACTCAAAGGACCCTCTGACTCTGTCTGTCTTTTAATCCCTGCTGACCACGCTACTGTTCAAACAATCTCTTCATTTTGGATTTTTTTTATTTGGATTGTTTTTCTTTAAAATGTATTTTTATTTTTGTGAGGTGACCTTGTGTGCCCTCAAAGCACCTTTTAAATAAAATATATAATTATTATAAATATTTATACTGCTTCAAACAAGGACGTTGCCATGGTTACTGCTTCACGTGGTGGCAGACTTCCAGGTATTTATACTAATTTACATATTTATGGGTGGCGAGAGGCGGACCAGCAGCTGCACTCAATTTACTGCAAATTTGGAAAAAAAAGGAAGGAAAAGACGATGAAGCCGATAATTAAAATGAGGTCGATAGGTTTAATTTATTGTGTGATTAATTGATTTATCGTTTATCACAACAGGCCTACATGGAACGACATAACCAAGTGGCGGGCATAGTGTACAGGAACATCTGTGCAAAATATGGACTGGAAGCCCCGAG
>NW_006800632.1:42923-44438 GCF_000485575.1 Poecilia formosa | reverse complement strand
CCTTGGGGAGTGCTGCCCCCTGAAAAGAACGCGTTAGCCAATCTGTGACTTGCTCAAGAAACACAAGTGTTGAGAGGAGTCCACCATAGGAAAAAAGATAAGAGAATAAGATAAAGGTTGATCGCGATCTGTTCCTCTGTAGAGTAGAAAGTGAAATGAGTGATAAGAGAGGACATCATAGGAGCTGAAAAGCGTGGATCCATTTATGTGTGTCTGTCAGCTGTGTGTGTAAGCTTCCGCCGCTGAGCAGACGTTATGTGTTTAAATGTACTATTTTATGTTTATCTCAATGTGTTTTAAAACCATGGTCAAGATTGGGAAATTATAATCTGTGGGAGGGTTTTGACTTTGTCTGCTGTGTTTGATTTCCTTGCCGCCGTGTGAGCAAAACTGCTAAAGAAGAAGAAGAGGTGATTTTTAAAACTGTAAGAAAAGAGGTGATTTTTGAGCCTAAATTTTAGCCTAAACAGATGGAGGGTGAACTTGAAAAGAAAAAAATACTATCCAAAGTGGGGCATCGGGCCATGGATTGGGCTCGGTGAGCAAATAGAAGCATTAATAACTTACTTGTCAAAGCATGACGAATATAAAAATAAGGGAGAAAGAGAAAAACTTAAAAAAAAAAAAAGGGCTAGAATACCTGATGCAGAAAGGAGGCGACCTGTTAAACAGACAGCCTTTGGGAAATATTGGCTGGAAGCAATAAATGACGCTGAGGGAAAACTGGTTGAAACTAAACTAATCCTGCACAATTCACTATATTCACATGTGGTAAAATTAACTGTATGAAGGATGAACGAAATTACATAACAGGTAAAATTGTAAACAAAATAAAGTGACATCTAATGTGTTGAAATTCTAGAAATTTTTGCTTAGCTTTTGATAGGTTTAAATTTGAACTTAATGAAACTTGAAAAATGAGGTTTATACCAGACTTGAACTTTATCATGGATTAATCAATATTTGTCTCTCTCATTATCTTATCAAAAAAAGGATTTCTTTTTATTTGAAACTTGGTCACCTTAAAATGTCTAAAGAGGGAACAGAATTGGTAAATGAATATGAATATTTGGATGACTTCAAAGGTGATTATGAAACAGCTCCAGATTCAATTAAGGTTCATTAGAAAATATTCTTGTCTCAAAGACAATTTATGATTCTAAATCCAGATAATTCAGTTACCTTACTTCAAAATGGGAAATAATGTGTTGGAACAGAAATAATCACATTTTAGCTTTGGTTTAAAACCAGATGTCTTTTATTATGAGACTGTTTCATTTGGTTTGACATGTTTTATTTTATTTTCATTTTTATTGATATTATTGTTGTTTTTATTTTTTTTCCTAATAACAAACCAAGTAACTAACTAATTTACTAACGGAACTAACTGCTGATTTCGAAACACATGCGTGTCTTGGTAGAAAGGCACAAATTGGACATGATTTGTGCCAATTTGTGCCCAAATTGGCACAAATCGGCACAAATTTGTGCCACTTTTGTGGCACAAATTTGTGC
>NW_006800632.1:18346-23056 GCF_000485575.1 Poecilia formosa | reverse complement strand
GTAGTGAAATGCTAAGAGCAACAGAGACGCTTGCAGCCTGGCATAAAAAAAAAAAGCGATTTTTTTTTTTCTATGTATTTTCAACGAAACGTAAACAAGCAATGCTTAGTCTGGCGGCGAGGCCAGTAAAGCATGGCCGGCCGCCAGGCTTATAATACACTGGGGAAAACCCTGCAGTATATTTACATTTAGATACACAATTACATTACATTTCAGATACATAATTTCCTTTTGCAAATGCATAAACACAAAGCTTTAAACTTTTATAGCCACTTGAAAGAAACTTGGTGTGAATCAACTTTAAGCCGCAGGTGCGCTTTTATTTTGAAAGGAGCTTGTAAAGGAAGGCGCCGTAACGCCTTGTTGCATCGAGCACGTCACAATCGAGAGTGGGCTGGCTTTACCGCAGTTAAAAAAACTTATGAGACTGATGTGTGTGTGTGTGTTTTCATTCCCTCAAACTTAAATTTAAAATACTAGATATTTTTTAAATATTTTAATTAAAACGAACCTACATATTTTACATAGTTTTGTTTCTTCTCTCCAATAAAGAGCACATAAATTAATTTTGCTCAGGAGCTTATAATTCATGTGTTATGGTTTCATCCGGAAGTGTTGCACCCTGTCGGCTCTCCACTGACAGGCTGGAGTTCAACTTCTGCCTCCATATGGAGAACTTGCAGCCATTAACGTCTCACTAAGCAGACTTTGAGGTTACCAGAGAACGGAGAACAGTGTGCTTATTTCAGCGGTTCCTTCCGAGTAGAGTCACAGCGGAGCGGCAGCAGAGCCCGGTCCCGCCCCCGCTGTCTGTCCATCAGTGTCACCGTCACATACTCGGTGCTGTACAGCCGTGCGCGACTTCTCGCTCCCGAGCGCTTCTTTTTTCTCCCTCCCACCTTTGCAGTTTCAGCACCGCGACAATGTCCGAATACTTCAGCCTGTCGGACTGCGACGTCATCGGCTTCGACCTGGACCACACGCTGTGCCGCTACCATCTGAAGGAGACCTCCAGGGTGAGTTCCGCTCTGCTGGTACATAACTGGACGGTGGCCGCGACGGTTCGACCTGTCCTCGCGCATTGTGCCGGAGAAATGCTCAGCGGTCAGCTTGTTCTGGCTCGTGCCCAAAGAGTAGGATGCTGGTGTGTGTCGGAGCGCTCTGTGCTTTGATGTGTGTGCGTGGTGAAGCGACATTGCTGCAGTCACTGCGTGACTCACAGGTTGGAGCGTCGGCGTCTCGTGTATTGGGTGACTTTGAATCCCCCTTAGGCCGAGCTGGATATTTTGACTCCAGTGGAGAACAGCTGGACCATCGCAGGTTCTGTTGGTGGCCTGCGGTTTAACCAGGCCTGGGGTCCATTTTCACCCTGTTTCGTACAATTTTTCGTGCATGTTGTTTGCATGCTGTGGAAACACAATAATGCCAAATAACGACCTTCTGAACGGCATTCTTGTAAATGTACCCAATGCATATGATATAGAATTTGTATGATTATTTTTCCCTAGAAAGGATCATGTTGATAATGACTCATACACTGTATGCAAGCTCAGAATGTTATAAGTAGGTCTGGACTGGAGTTATCATGTATTTACTTTGAGACTTCTGCATATTGTTTTGCCCTTTAAACCCTCACATGAACAACTTCTTGGAATCAGGAAGGGCAGTGTGGTTTTCGTCCTGGTCGTGGAACACTGGACCAGCTCTACACCCTCAGCAGGGTCCTGGAGGGTGGATGGGAGTTCACCCAACTGGTCTACATTTGTTTTGTGGACTTTGAGTAGGTGTTTGACCGTGTCCTTCGGGGAACCCTGTGGGGGGTCTCCTGGAGTATGGGTTACCGGACCCTTTGATACGGGCTCGTTTTCGGTGAGGGTTGGACTCCGCCAAGGTTGCCCTTTGTCACTGATTCTGTTCATTACTTTCGTGGACAGAATTTCTAGGCACATCCAATGTGTTGAGGGGATCCGTTTTGGTGTCCTCAGAATCGCATCTCTGCTTTTTGCGGATGATGTGGTCCTATTGGCTTCATCGGGGCGTGATCTTCCTTGGATGTACAGTTTCCAAGCTTCCACCTCACAGAGCAACCCTCCTCTGATGGAGCTGAGTGGCTCCCCCACTCAACTCTGTCAGACTAGCCAGCAGCAATTAGCAAACACCCAGTGGAACTGTGCTTCTGATGAGCTTATTATACAAGTTACAGTTAGTTATCAGTGCAATGCTGGTAAAAACATTGTGAAAAGGTTAATAGAGGAGCATTGTTGAGATGTCTGTGTAACTGATGTCGCTCTGTCTGGTCATTTTGCTGTTATGTTTGAAAGTACAGACTCCATTGACTCTCGTAGCAAAACAACTACTATCACATAGCCTTCTTCTACAGAGAACACTGCAGAAACGTTTAATCAATTATACTGCTCCTCCCCGCCTTTGTTCTGTAACCTTGTAGATGAGTTGGTAGATGACTTCCATTTTAAAATTTCAGATATAATTGATTCCATTTCTCACATTAAAGTGAAGATCATGGGTTTGTGTTGATTTTAGCAGTTTATGAGAAGCTTTAGACTAAACGGGAGACTAGATCCCCATACTCCAAAAAATTTTCCACCTCTTTCATTGTCCTGGTACGTCAAGACATGGTTCTAAAAACAAAAAAAGGTAATAAAATACGCAAAGTAACTTTACAAAATAAGTGTCACAAAATACACTAGTATGAAATAAATAAATTACATTAAAATCAATAAATGAATCCTGAAATGAATAAAAAAAATGTAAAAATTATATTTAAAAAAATTGGCTTCATTTCATGGGATTATTGATAAATATGCATCTTCATCTTGATAAAGATGAAATGTTTATTAACATTTATTTTGAATGAAAAGGTTCTCCATAGCAAGGCATTGCTGTGCTCTTCTTTATGAGTGCTTTTCGAAAATAAAGTTGCACCTCTGGTTCAGGTTTGATTCACACATTAAGTTGCTTTCCAGCAGCTATTAAAGTTTAAAACTTCAAAGGAAGATACATATTTGTAGTACATTTAATTATTTCAAGTCTGTGCTGTCCACTTTTTGACTTTCTCCTTCCTCCTTCCTGTGTTTACAGCTTATCTATGAGAGCTTTGCCAGGTACCTGGTGGAGCATAAGGGATATGACAAGGACCTTCTGAATCTGACTCCTGCTACCTGGGATTTCTGGTGAGTGTCCTTTAGCAGGAGGTTTTTTAGCTTGCAGGGGAATCTGGCACACATGTATAGATGTATAGATAGGCCCAACGCGATAAACAATAAATCAATTAATCACATGATAAATTAAAATTATCGACCCCATTTTAATTTATCGGCTTTATCATTTCTTCCTGCCTTTTTCTCTTTCTATTGATGACATTGAATGAAAAAAGGCTCAACTCCGATGCTCTCCACTGACCCACCCTTCCTCATTCCCTTAGTGTAATGCTCAGCTCACACTACACGTTTTTAGAATTGTCAGCTGATCGTCGGCACATTTTCAAAAACTAGCTGACAAAAAAATCGTAAGTATAACGGGTTCGATCGGATTTAATCGTGTCGTGTGTCCAGCCACAAGACAAGAGCAACACACCACACACAAACCGATTTCTCTCACCGACATTCAGATTTCAGACAGAAAATCCCATAAAAATCCATTATATCAGACGTGAATTTAAAGTAAACGAACGCGGCTGAATGAATAGCCTTATCATTACAACCTAAATATGTCACATGAACGATGAACGGCTGAAAAGTTCAACTGCGGTAGCAATTTCGTTCCAACTCCTCTCCTTGTCATTTCTGTGGATATTCCTGTCACGAAATGTTGAATAAACATATCATCTTCGATGTCCGCTGGACTTTGGGTTGGGCCGTGTCAACTGTTTGGGATTCCCCTCCATGCTTTCTGAGTGGAAAGCATGGAGGGGAATCCATGCTTTCTGATTGGCTACTTGTCACATTCAACAGGCTGCGTTCTCGCTTCCAGTCGAGGAAAACCCCACATGCTGCAGTTATAAACTGACCAAGACAATCCAACATGTTGAATATGCCTGGTTTAGATCGTAGCGCTCCCGACGTTCTACCGACTGATCCAGTAGTAACACACCACATACTACGGGATGATCGGTTACGATCGTTGGACGTTCCAAGATTGTCGTAAGAGAGAAAATCGGAGCAAAAAAATCATGTAGTGTGAACTGGGCTTCAGGGAGGAGTGAACTATTGGATCAGACAGTGGGATATCATATGCTCATCTTCTCTATCTAAATCTAATGATTATTGAAAGGCAATATAGTGTACAGACTTCATAATCTGCACTCTTTTGGTTGAATGTAGTTTTTATTTCCTCTTTGGTTTTATGTTGTATTTATTTTATTTTTGTTTATGATTGTTTTGTTTACCAGTTCTAGTGTTTAGTGTTCTTTTGAAAATAAAGTGGTTTTTTTTTTTGTTTTGTTTTGCAGGATATCGCTTGCATTACTATGTCATTACCATTATATCAGTTTTAAATGGTCTTCAAACAATATTTTTGTTTATCGCAATAATTTTTGAGACAGTTAATCGTCCAGAAAAATTTGTTATTGTGACAGGCCTACGTATAGAAAACCAAATGGATTCCAAGATTACAGGTACATTTCAGTTCATAGATTCACCACACAGGGTGGTATAGCCCAAGGATTCCTTTCAGTTAGATTTAGGAATGCAC
>NW_006800632.1:0-17261 GCF_000485575.1 Poecilia formosa | reverse complement strand
TGAGCCAATTTAACAACCGATATTTATTTCCATCTTGTTACTTTTTGTTTCTGGAGTGGAAGGGAGAGGGTAGGTCATGTGGTATTTGTTTGGTCATGTGACAGTGATGCAGCAAAGTATTGTGGGGAGCTGAACCAGAGAAGCAGAGGTGATGTCAGTGGAACATAATGTATACAAAATCAGCTATCGATATTGTATATCGATGTGCTAATGCATCCTATATTAATCCTTTGGTTTGGGAACCACTGAATTAGACAATTAAAATCTAAAGTTCTGTTACTCAATTTTAATATTATATTAATTTTGATTCAGTTTTTCTATTTTTCAGCAGTTCACAACAACTGCAAACTCGAAGCACTTTACAAAGACAGACAGAATCTATTTAAACACAGAAACAGTTTCATGTAGAGCTTGTCTGGTGCTTGTTTGTCTAAAGCCAAACTGGCCACAACAGGAAATTTAAAGCCCCTTGATCCAGCTGTTGAATTATTCATAACCTGTTTCAATGTGTTTAATAAAATTAATTCTTTATTTTTTACCTGGGTCTATGCAGAATGTCTTTAAAGTAAGTGTGTATAATGGCAGGCTGACTACATTATGCACAAAGGAAAAAAACAGTCATCATGTTTGAATGTTTTAATCAGTCGAATGAAAAATGTTTTTATGTTCACTATTTAAAAATAGTGTTTCAAACACTTTACTTAAAGCTTTTTTGTTACAATTGTCTGAACAGTCGCACAGAAAATTAGCCAATAACAAAATGTAGGTGATTTGCACAAAGAAAATTATATCAAAAACAATTTTACATCATTTTTTTCCCCACATTTGGAGCCAGTTGGTGAAAACACTCATCTTTACCACATATGAAAATTATGTTGCTAACAAAGTAAGATGTATGGAATGGTTTATATAGTTTTCATTGCCATCTGGGAAAAATATTTTTCTTAATTCTTTTTTGTGTTGTTTTAGTTGAAAATATTTTAAATTCTGGTGCTAACAACTTTTTTTTTCATTGGAACTTTAAAGAATAAGGTGAATACACACAAACCCATCAGTATCTATCACATCTACTGATGCTGAAATAGAACCAATCCACTTTCTGAGTGGAGTTTGCTTTCTCCTCAGACTATTATGTAGTCTGAGGTGTAAGCAAATTTACTATTATTTAGTAAATTTGCTTACAATTTAGTCTTATAATAAATAATAGCAATAATTAACATTATTTGATAATAATGGATAAAAAAAATCATAAAGTCTCTAGAACATAAAACAGTGTGTAATGTTAATCTATCTACTAAGCACCTGCAAAATGCTAATAATCTTGCACAATAACCAAACTTCTTACAAATACCAACATACTACTGTCTGAGATGGCTGCTTAGTCATCTCATAGTCGACCTAGCAGCCATCTGAGAAGCTGCTTTTGTGGCAGCTTTTTCTGACAGATCCCTTCGTGTATCCAGATGGCAGCATTGAAAATCTTTTTATTTGCTCCCAGTTTGTGTGTATTTTTGATTCTTGCAGGATCCTGACTGTAGTTATTCTCCTAGCTTACATTTTAGCAGACAGCCAATATACTGCCATGTTGCTGCCATGGCACTGTTTTATGCTGCCCTCCGGTGACAAATCTAGACGATTGTTGAGCTATTTTTGTTTCCTTGTATTATTTTTGTTCATTTCTTGTACAACCATATCACTAGCTGTTTTCTACTGTTAAAATCATATTCCTAAATCAAAAATGCCCAAAATATTGAAAGATGTTAATAGTAATGAGATAAAATCTTAAATCTTAGCTTCATCTTATTTTTAAATTTCCATTTTGTTTCCAGTTTTAAGGGGTTGGTGGTGGATCTGGAGGACGGAAACATTGTGAAGTTGGCTGAAGATGGCACTGTTTTAAGGTATGCTTATTTGTCATAAAATGTATGCTTAGATCCCAGTCAATTTTGAAAAGTATTTGTGGATGTTTCTTGTTTGAATAGGGCAACGCATGGAACCAACGACCTCAGCACAGAAGAACTCATGAAACATTATGGGCCAAAACGGGAGTGGAAGCACTTCAACAGCCTAAGCACATCGTTTACAAGATCAGGTGGGATGGTTATGTTGTAATTTATCTTTGAATGAAGTTATGTCAGCTTTCCTGTCAAACCTTAGATGTTCTATCTTTCACCTCAGTCATAGACTCGTCTGCTTCCACAAGCTTGTCTTCAACCAAATCAGGAGATGCTGCTACTCCCTTTTCCTCTCCCTCCCATTTTTCTGTATCTAGAAGTCAGGTGAAGGCAACAGCTGGCGGCTGAGCCAGAATAAGTCTGCAGGTCCAAATAGTGTCAGCCCAAGAGTCCTGAAGGCCTGTGCAGATAAGCTCTGTGGGATTATGCAGCACCTCTTCAACCTCAGCTTAACCCAAGAGAAGGTTTTGGTTTTGTGGAAGACTTCCTGCCTGGTTCCAGTACGGAAGAAAACTCACCCATCAGTCGTCAATGACTATAGTCCTGTTGCCCTGACATCCTACAACATGAAGGTCCCGGAGAGACTCCTGCTGGCCCACCTGAGTAAACAGGGTAGCACATCTCAGGACCCCTGCAGTTTGCATATAGTTGTGGAGTTGGAGTTGAAGACGCTGTCATGCACCTACTTCAAGAAACTCACTGTCATCTGGGCAAAGCAGGCAGCTCTGTGAGGATCATGTTTTTTGATTTCTCCAGTGCATTTAACATAATTAAGCCTGATCTGCTCTGTGAGAAGCTCCAGAAAACACCGGTGGAGGCCTCAACAATCACCTGGATCTATGACTATGACTACCTCACAAACAGACCACAGTTTGTGAGACTGGAGGACTGTGTATCTAACCAGGTGGTCTGCAACACAGAAACACCAGAGGGCACTGTGCTTCACAATTCATTTTCACTTAAGACTTCCAACACAAGTCCAACTCGTATGACTCTGCAGTTGTCTGTTGTATCAGAGATGGACAAGAAGCTGAGTACAGAGAGTTGGTGGACCACTTTGTGTCATGGTGTGGGAACAATTGCCTTGTCTTGTATGTAAACAAAACAAAGCAGAAGATTGTAGATTTCAGGAGAAACGAGGTTGGATCAAACCCTATTTCCATCATGGGAGAAGAAGTGGCGGTGGTTGAGGAACATAAATACCTCGGAGTTCATCTGGACAACAAACTGGACTGGACAAACTGGACTTATCAACAATGAGCTGTTGATAAGAAGGGACAAAGGAGACTTTACTTCTTGTACTTCTTGAGGAAGTTAAGATCCTTCAAGGTTTGCAGCAAGAGGCTGCAGATGTTCTATCAGTCTGTTGCTGAAAGCCTCATCTCTTCTCCATCTGTTGGGGCAGCAGCATCAGAACCAGGGCTCTAAAAAAGCTTAACAACTTGATTAAAAAGTCTGGTTCTGTTCAGGGAACGAATGTAGAACCTGTGGATATGAATAATCAAAGAAGGATTCTTCATAAAACCAAGAAAATTGTGGACAACCCTGACCATGTCTTCATGAGACCGTCTTGAGAAAACAGAGTGTCTTCAGTCAGAGGCTTCTTCAAATTACCTGTAATAAAAACTGCTACAAGATATCTTTCCTGACAACAGCCATCACTATCTACAATAACTCTTTGAGCAATTTGAATTAATATGAGTTACAACAACATTTTATTTCCCTTTGGGGTAAAGTATTTTTGAATGAACTTGAATTGAATAACTAACTGTTATATGTGTATTTTTTGCAGCAAGATACTACTTCTATGACAATTACTTTGATCTTCCGGGGGCTCTGCTCTGCGGAAAAGTTGTGGACATGTTACACAAGGTAATATGTGTTTTAATAACTACAGGGATTTTTATCTGTAGATCCATTTTTTAAATACAAATCTGAATAGTTTTGTATCAACCCAATTTTTTCTTCTATTTTTGACAGCGGGGAAATGAGGTGAACTCCAACTTTTGGAAAGACATGTTGGCTGCCATTGACCACAATTACAATACATCTGCATTCAAAGGTACCCGGTTTATCTTAAATATACTCATAGTTCAATTAATGACTTTGACAAAAGATGAAACAAACTCAAAGATATTTTTCAAAGTCGTACTTTTATTCCATGTTTTTCTCAGTAACTGGTACATAACTTAACACATCCAATGGGATATAGTTACAAAAAAAAAAGCAGTTTGAAATTCTCCTCCAATGTTCTGTTTGTAGTCACAGTGCTGGCGTAAATGTGCTGATCTTTGATAACATATATTAGATCAGTTTTGCATATTTTTGTTTGTAAATTTAAAGGAAATCCTTAAACAAACAGAAATAAAAAAAACAAACACAAATAAAAAAGTATCTGTAAATGTTCCCGGTAGCTGTAGAGCACCACTTAAGAAATCTTCCAATATCATTCTATGTTTTTGTTTCATTTGTAAGGCATAGAGTGAATGGGGAACAAGGATGAATTTGAGGCCTAAATGTTTTTTTAGAAAAATGGTATCTCGGATCATTGAGTAATTTTTTACCCTTGTCATTTTGAGTGAGGTTGGTAAATAGTAAAACAGATTCACAATCTTTATTTCAATTTGTGTAAACTGATCTATTTCTCTGAGCAGTTTAATGTTTTTTGTAAGGTTTTGAAGTTTACAGGGATTCATTAAATCACGTTGAGGCAATCAAGAACCCAGAGAACCCACAGTGAACATTGTCAGCAGCAAATATACCATTGCTTTCCTCATCGGGAACTTGGACATAGACTCTGTCCCCTGGGTGCAGCATAAAAACAGCACTGCCTGCCATCTGATCCAAGAAGCCCTTGTTGTATTCATCATAGATGAAAACTGTAGGCTCCTCATTTTTGTAGAGGGCCACCAATGCATTTGCACCATTGACATGCACGTGGAAACTAAAATAGTAAAGACCTGGGATCTGACAGGTGAACACACCGCTGTGGGGGTCATAGTGGTTCTCTCCATTGTAAAGAACCTGGTTGAAAGCAATAGGAGTTCCAGCAGGGGGGTAGGCCATGGTCAGCACAGCACTAAAGGCAGACATGGGAGCCTTCATCACTTCATGAGGCATCACAACTTCATGGGACTTGATTGGCATGCTCTTTTCATGGTGGTAGACCACCTCTCCTGGGGGACCAGGTGGACCAGGAGGACCAGCAGGACCAGGGAGACCATCATGGCCTCTCTGACCTGGAGATCCTGGGGGACCCATAGGACCAGAAATTCCCTTAGCTGTCAGGCCTGCTGGACCAGGTGGACCTGGGAGACCTGGGTGTCCCTTAAGTCCAGGGGGGCCTGATGGACCAGGAGGGCCAACTGGTCCTGATTCTCCTGGCAGTCCAGGTTCACCACTTTTACCTGGTGCTCCTGGGGCCCCTGTGTGTCCTTTAAGTCCAGGTGCACCATTTGCACCAGGACTTCCTGGAGGGCCACCATGGCCTTGTGAACCCTTTGGACCCTGCGCCCCATTATGGCCTGGAACTCCTGGGGGACCTACTGCACCAGGAACACCTGGTTTTCCGGTAAAGCCTTGTGCTCCCTGCTCACCCTTGGATCCTCTTGGGCCTGGTGCACCAACCATACCAATATCACCTTTGGGTCCTACTGGCCCTGACTCACCCTGAAATCCTCTTGCACCCTGTGGACCAGCTGGGCCTATAGGACCAGGACCACCTGGTTGACCAGTAAATCCAGTTGGGCCTGGCTCTCCTTTCTGACCAGTGGTTCCTGGACTTCCTGGAGCTCCTCTGGATCCTGGTATTCCGGGTTCGCCAGTCTTACCAACACCTGGCATGCCAGGGGAGCCTGGTTGACCAGCAGGTCCCTGTGGACCTTTGGGTCCCACAGGTCCGGGTGTACCTGGGGTACCATTCTGGCCTGGTTTTCCTGGTGCTCCTACACCTGGAGGTCCAGTGTGGCCCTTAAGACCTGGCAAACCCATTGGCCCAGGGGCACCATCCCTTCCTGGCGTTCCAGCCTTACCAGGTTCTCCTGGATAGCCAGGGGAACCAGGCTTGCCAACTCCAGGTTTGCCAGGCATGCCAGATGGGCCCATTGGCCCAGTTCCACCTGGTGGACCCTGGGCTCCAGGAACACCAATGCCTCTCTCTCCTTTTGGACCAGGAAGACCAGGGATACCAGGGTGCCCCTTCAAACCAGGTTCTCCTCTGTGACCCATTGGACCTGGAAGCCCTGATGGTCCAGGTTTTCCAACAGCTGAAAGTCCAGCAGGTCCAGGAGTTCCAGGTGTACCGGGGGCACCTCTTGGTCCCATTGGTCCAGTTGCACCGTTTAATCCTCTTTCACCAGGTCCACCAGGGATTCCGGGTTTTCCAGGAGCACCTGGGGTACCAGGTTTGCCAGCCTGAGAGAGGCCAGGGGCTCCAGGTGGTCCTGGTGGGCCCCGAGGTCCTGTGTGTCCAACACCCCTCTCTCCAGGAGGTCCAGATGGTCCCATTGGTCCTGGCTCACCTGGGGGTCCTGGAGGACCTTGTGGTCCTGCAACAGCTAAAGAATAGAAGAAAAACAACAAAGCATTAGTCTGGTGGTACACCAGTCCTTCCTGTTTTGTTTTTATCCTCTGAATATTTTGTGCAATATTTCTTTGCACAAAATAAAAATGGTAATAATAAAAGCATCACCAGCCACTTTATTCAAGGAATTAATCAGGTCAAATGCAGATATATTTTCCAGGTGTTTTCATATGTCGAAACCTTTGACTTTTCGTGAAAGATGTAAAATACTAACTACGGCACATCTTGAGTAAAACACCACTCCCTATGATTATAGAGTGGGTTGTGATGATGGCTGTGTTTTTTCCCTAACCCACAACCTTCATAGGAAAGCTGATATGTACTCACCAACCAGCTCACATGTTCTTGTCTATTGCACCTCCATGTGCCTGCACTGTAGTGCACTCTTTCATTTTCTACACTGAAAATATAGCTACTTTTCCTCATCACCAGCATCACTTGCTTACAGTTCTCACCATGAGTCGCAGGTACATGCACTAAGCTCACACACACCTAATATTGTCCTCTAAATTGTTTACCATAAAACTGAAAATTATAATGTGACAGATCTTATTCTCATTCTATTTTCTATTTTCTATATGAGCTCAATTTCTAAACAAGTGAGATCTTGGGAGCTAAAGATAAAAAGTACCCAATTAATCCTGTGCAACATTGGTTCATTTCAATTAAAATAAAATATTTTTATTTTATATATATATATATATATATATATATATATATATATATATATATATATATATATATATATATATATATATATATATATATATATATAAAAGAATTAAGTGTTTGTTGTTGTTGAATTAAAAGTTTGATGCCCTACTCTGACTTTAAAACTACTATGTCAATAAGCTTTAAGATTTGGATAGGTAACAGTCTGCATTTGTGAAAACTGCTAAAATATTCTATTTATCAATAAATCAGAATAGGCAGAAAAGGGTTTGTGAATGTACTAAAGAGTCTTTTGAAACAGTGTTTAGTGAAGAAATCACTCTGACAGGGCTGTCATTTTCCAGCCACATGACGACTGCTGCCTGAATCCTCTCAGAAGATGTTTATGCCAGAATCGGAGCTCTTGGCAGGCAGCAATACCACAAACTGAAGGTGATGATACTGGCCCCAGTGGCTGACCTGGACTTGGAACTTTACTGACTTGGGAACAATGACTACTCTCCTGTGTACTTTGTGTCAGGCCTTTATGTCTCAGCTGATCTGCCATAGTTACAAACTATTCTGATTTAAAACAAGATGAAACATTTATTAGACTCAACTTATGAGATAATTTCTTTAAGTTTGTGGTGGGATTTGGAGACCATGAGCCCTTTGGGTGGAGCAGGGCTGCATCTGTTTTGTCGATTGGTCTAGTCCAAGCCCTCATTCTTTATTTGCAGTTATGTTCTTCTAGAGACTTACAGTCAAACCACATCAACAGCTCTGTAAGTGCTGAACACAACTTTTGAATCATTAACTTGAGTGATAAAATATATTAGACGTCTAACAAGCAGTTGCGTCATAGCAACTGATGCTTTGTTCTTTTGTTCTTTATTTTATTGCTTTGCCAAAAATGACAGCTCCCTTGTTAGTCTTTTTATTCTTAGCACAAAAGCTCTCTAACAGCCTTACCCCACCTAGCAGGTGTAACACAGGAGCTGAGTTGATCTACTAGGTGGGCCTTAATAACGTAGGGTGGCACAGACATGTAGGAGCCAACAGTTTAACTCGGTGTGAATAGGAGGTGTTTTACTGAAAGCTAATTGTGCTAAGGGTGATTGCATTAAGGAGGATAATGATTTGATTTTACAGCTTACTGAGAACTTCTATGGATGAGAAATGCTTTTTCTGGGTTTGGTTGGGTTATTTAGGAGATTTAGAAGAGTTTAAGAAGTTAGGGTCTGAATTACACTTTACAGTTTGACTCGCATTAATGTAGCTGGACTGATTAGTCCAGCCATAAAGTGCTTTTATAAAGACCTAGTGAACTACTTGGGCTTTGGTCTTCCATGCTTTTAGTGGAGAGAAGAAGCTTAAGTTCTTTAGTGAACCTTCTGAAGACATATTTAGAACTACTTGCTCACAAGTTTGTCATTCCTAACTTTTCTTTTCTTTAGTGGTTCTAGTTGATTGGATTTGCCGGACCCAGCATGGAGCAGACAGAGCCTGAAACCAGCTCAGAGTTACTTGCATTGTCCACTAAGCTTGACCTGAGATGACTCATCTATGAACCTTTCTTTTGCAACAGACTTACTGATTTATTGATTGTAGCAATACCATAGCAAAACCATTCATCCAACAGCCGTTTCCAGCACTACAGCGTGATAAATTTCTGCAAGGGAAAATAAAAAGTGCACGACTTGAAGTGACTCACAGTGACTCTTCACGGGGTAAGGGACCTTTGACACTTTTGGCGCGTAGTATCTCTCGGGGGTTCCCTCGGCCAAGGCCAGGAGGACAAATAGGAGGCTTGTTACCCTCAAGTCCATCTTGTGAAGCTAAACCTGAACATACAAACAGGAGAGAAAGTAAACAAATTAGAGGTGTGTTGATTTCTGCTGCATCTTTCATGTTTTATGTCAACCAGCATAAATGGACTAATAACTTGTAACAGCAGTGTTAAAGATGTTCCCCAAACAATGGCAACAAGTCCAAATCAGGTATTTCATAAACCAGTCAATTCTTGAAAATGCGGCTCTGTTTGAACTCTGAAAATGTTAATGTTGCCTTCTGGCGGATGCTGAGCACATATGTCAGCAAGCATTGCACAGTAATGCTTCTACTTCTGTAAATTCAAACAAATGCTTCATCAAACTTACTCTACCTCCAACCATAAGCCCTCCCTGGGTTCAGAGCCAGCCTGCAACTGGGAGTCTCCCTCACCTTCATGCAACGACCTGAAATCAAGGCCAACTTACCGTGAAGGTTTACGCTCCAAAGAAACAAGTAGTGGGGTGGGGGATAGGAGTGTCAGGAGGCTGCTGTCCCAGCACGGTACTTGTATATCCTTAGACGTAGAGTGGGTCTGCCAGTGTGAGTGGCAGCTGCTGCTTCCCAACACGCTGGGCTCAAGGTTTTTATACTGAGCTGCTCTCCAGCATCATGGAATCATCTACCTCACACGGAAGACCCTCCCTGCTCTGATGTCATTTTTAATGATGGGTGCCATGTCCCAAAGAGGCCTGTCACTTCAGAGTGACGGTTCTTCCTCTCTTCCATCTTCCCTCCCTCCTTCCTCCGCCTGCTGCCTGGTTCTCTCTGCCTGTGTGGAGTAGCGCAGGGGAGATTCTCCCTCTGGATGACTTGATCTCTGCTACTGTTCATGTGGCTTTCAGTCTCATTTGACTGGTTGTTCACATCAGATCTAGGCTTCATTAAATCCCTCTATTTGCAGGTTTGACTGACTTAGAATTCCAGGTTTAGTGTTTTTTTTTCCCTTCTAAATGCACAAACAGTTTTATTTTTGTTGTGTAAAACCAGGCCCTTATTGAACAAGTGGTCTGTCTCAGGATGTGTTTCTGCAAAATTAAAGGCTGTGAGAGTCTGACACTGTTTTCTTCTTGTCTGAAGACACTGCAGGATAAAACCCACAGTAAACATCTTTTCCCCACATACTATGTTTTCCAGCTTTGCTTTAATCATATATTTTGACCTGTAATTTCAAAAATTGATCTTTCTTGCTGTGCTTGTAGAGACAATTGAATGATCTATATACAGGCTTGAATTTCACATCAAAAGGTGCGAGTCCTAGGATGTGCAGAGGGATGCAGGGAAGAACAGTTCAATGTTCAGACACTAGGAGGCAGAAGTGAGGTTTTGTCAGATGCTCCTCCACTTCACCCTGATGACAAATAGAAGTGTAGCTCACAGAGGCTTCTGAATATCTCTTTACATGAAATTAGATCTTAAACATATAATAAAAGAACAAAAAAAACTAAAATAAATTTAAGAAGCAGGATTTTTGATAAATAATTTTAAGCCCTGTGTACATCTGTGGTGTCGATGCAGTAAGCTGCTTCAAACAAGTTTGTTTATGGCTTTAAGAATCAGATCAGATGATGAAACTGAATTGACTCCTCTGTATTTTCTGTGTCTCTTTTGATTTCCTGTCAGGAATGTCCCGAATGTCACTATGTCCCGGTGCCAGTACTCTCACTGCACTCTACAGTGCAGTGCAGCGTATGGACTCAGTCAAAGTGCACATAAGGGTTTGAGTGCGCTGGTTACAAGCATGCAAAAATTTGACAGTTGTGACAGTACGCCCCTCTGTCGTAACTTTGACATCCAAAGGGACTGGTCACTGTTTGTGCTGCTAAAAAGTACAACTACAATAACAAGCAACAACAAAATCAATTTTAAATATACAGCATAGGTATTTTTGCGTTCCAAAGTTATTGCTGGAGATATTTGACTATCCAAATTTTGTTGTGACTTGTTGAATACAGAGCAAAATTCAATGAATTGCACATGCTCAGTAGAGTGAAACAAAAATTATTTAAATACTTTACGTTTGAAAACTAATTTCTTTCTCTTCTGTGATGGGCACAATTTTCTCTGTAAACATTGCTATGGCCCTAAATGGCAAAAAATACACATTAAAATGTGCTAATGTTCAATTTAACAATTTTAAAGAAAATTATCCCTGCCATTTGACTCAAAAGGGTAAAAAAATGTGGCTAAAAGTTAGTTTGGTATAAGGTGGAGCTAATGTGCTAACAAGGTTCAGTTAAGGGCCAACCTTTTAAAAAATGGGAATAAAGGCCTGATGCTACATTGTGAAAAATAAAAGGACTAATTGAATTAAAATGTCCTCCTTCAAAGAAACTATGAATGTTGTGACTTATAGACCAAAAATGTTACAAGAAATTCATAAGGAACACTGACATCAATTTTAATCCCCTCTACCTGGAGAAGTAAACATTTGTTTAAAAATTATGATATCTCTACAGAAAATAAGAACCAAATACCTTTCTATTCCCGCTCCCACAAAACAATAAGATATTAATTTTATAATTATGTGCAAAGTTTTCCTTGTAATGACTTTCTGCCTCAGAAATTCAAAATAAATATCAATTGCTGTGCGCTTTGTGATTGAGATTTTGAAACACTACACATTTTTTCAATTGCAACTTCATTCGTTTTTAGAAAGATTTTCAAAAATAGATATTGTACAAGCAATCTATTCAATCTTTAAGTTTTATTATAATAAAATTAGCTTTTCCTAACAGGGGATAAAGAGTTAAATTATGATATCAGCGATCTAATCCTTTGGCTACGTTTCAATTCACAAATATCGCTTTCTAAAAATCACCTCCATTTTTAAGTGAAATAAATTTAAGATTTTGTTTAAACATTGCAACATCACAAAGCCCAATCTTTGTCAGTATGATGATAGCTTTGAAATAGATTTGAAATTCATCTTGCATTTGTAAAATTTTGTTTTACTTTCCTCACAATTAGTTTAACTATTCTGTTATTTCTTTCTTCTGCTCAGTTTATCATATTAAACTTTTTTGTTACTAATGTGTGCCTTGTGTCATGGTTTGTGGTTTTGGTGAGGTGAGGGAAGACGCAGGCAGGCCAGAATGAGGATGAAAATGATTATTTTAATGAATAAGTCCCACAACGGACGCACAGGGAAACAGACTGACGACGGTGATACATGACGGCACAGGGAAACAGACTTTAGACGACATGACATGACGACAACATTAGACGAGGATCCGACAAAGAACACAGACAACAGGTGAGACTAAATACACATGGGGTAATCAAGGGAATGAGACACACCTGGGAAACAATCAACGGGGAAGACGCAGAGACTCACAGGGAAACAGAATCACACAGAAACATGGATCATGACACCTTGTCATACTATTTTCTTTGAATTTTCTATAAAGATGGAAGAAAAACAACAAAACATTTCCTTAATTCTGCCCTTTAACTCAAAATGTCACATGCAGGATTGAATTGTGGATAATACACTTTGCCCAAGTCAGCATGGATGCAAGCTTAACATAAGTACAGGAACCCAAAAGGAGCTGGGCGGATGTAGGAAATTAGGACACACTACGCTCACAAGATGAATATGCATTTGAAGGACACAAGGTTCAGAACAAGGGTCAAGGTCATCCTCAGTGGAGCATAAAGAACCAGGAAGGAAGAAAATTCAAAACACTATACATGCTTGCCACAGATAACATCATTTATTAACTATTCACTGTTATAACTTAAACTCAAATAACAACACCACTTAGGTTTTTTTTTAAATTATTAAACAAAGTTATATTTGCTTCCTAGAAAATGTAAATGTCTATAAAAAATAAAAGACTTTGTGGCCATAACATTTCTATGATAAGTCTCATTCAGTTATAGGGAAGATTTCTGACTTTACCATCAAACCATAAAAGAAGATGGTGCAAGACTGTTCAGAGAATGTAGGCGTGTTCACGGTAAGTTGAGCGGACGGGAACAAAGTTTTCTTAGCTGTCTTTCCTCTGCCTAAATCCCCCAGAATGTCATTTGGTTCTGGATGGATTGGAGTTCAGTGAAATTATTCATCGTTCTACTGGACATATTGCAATATATATTGTTGATTTATTGCCTAACCCTAGTCAGTATGTTAGAGTATCTAAAGTAAGTCATTTGTCTGTTAAAACAAAATCAAAACTTCTCATTAATTAATTAGGTTAAAAACTCATCTCATATTCTTCGTTTGTATCATCTGGTCTCACACCTAGTGACTACTAACTGTGTATAAATTGCTTAGACTGCATTTGGTGACATGATTTGTGGCTAATAGATTATTGCCAAACTAACAGATGGGTTATTGCTCATCTGTATTGTGTAAAAGCCAAAACTGGCCCAAATCTACTTTTGGAAGCCTTTTCCTCTTCTTAACTGCATCATTTAATCTCCTACCAATTTGGCAGCCGCAGATGAACACTTACTGAGCTGTAGGGCATCCTTGGTAAACTCTCTGAATGAAATGACAGAGTAGGCTGGGGGGTGGAGTCGACATTTAACAAGTTTCTCAGCTGGAGAAATGGCACCACTTCTCACCATGAAAGTGGCTGTGACCACAGTGTGGCATCAGCAGGTTTTATTTCCCCCAAGCATTTTTTTTTTTAAATCTGTTCTTGGTATGTCAGAATTATTACCTCTGCATCTATATCTGTCTATCGTGAGGTTTAATGTAAACGGATACTTAGTTTCACATACCGTTTTTGGGTTAGAGTTTACTTTGCATGGCAAAATGCAGTCGGTGCACATAAACATGTAATTAGGGCTGGAGATGAACCGTGCAGAATGTTTCACTGACACGGGGCGATGTGGAATCTCCAAGCCTCCATCTCCTGGTGTGGGTCGGGCTGGGTGGTATTCCTGGGAAGGGTCCACTGCTCTAACCATTGTTTTGCTCCTCCAAACAGCTGAACACGCTGCAGTTTTACTACAGACGTGACATAATGCTCCTTCAGACACTTTAATGAGCCCTAATGATGATTGAACTTGTGTTGCAAGATGCCCAGCCTCTGTTTTCTACACTACATTTAAAATATTCATCAAACATCTTTTCCATGTGTAGCAAATGACTAATCATGACCATCTACCTGCTTTTTATTACCATAGCATAATGTTTTCATTTAAACATGAAGGCCTTTTTCTAGTGTTTTTACACTTTTTCTAAAAAAGGTACATAGTGGATTTCTACTTCTGCCAAAGTTTGTCTTCATGACAACTATTCATGCTGATCTTCTCCTTTTGTGGTGTGATTTTCTTTGCCTGTTGTGACTTTCTCACCACTCTTTGAATGGAGCTTATATCATGATTTTGTCTTGAAATCGTGGCCTTCACATGGTATACTGCAGGCAGTCTCAAGTGTACAACTTTAAATGATGAAATTTGTCATGTCAGATTGTAAAATCACGGTGGTCTTAAGTGTAAGTGTAGTATAAGTGTGCTTTTTTATCTTAACATAACATAAAGCATAAAATCTTAAACTTTTCCCATAGTGCACTTATGCAATTATTGGTTGAGTTTGTTAGGATGTGTGAAAAGCACTGAAAGAAATTTATTTTTTCTTGCTTTGCATTAATCTCTCTCCAATCTCTTAGCAAAAACTTCAATCTACATTTTTTTTATCTAATTTTATTTATTTTATTTTATTTTTTTTACTTTTTCATATTTATAGTTAGGAGCTACATGTATAGGAGATTGATAAATATGAGAGCCACTAAAAATAGGCCATGCATTTTAATATTTTGTTGAACTGGTTAATAAAAGCATTTGCCACAACAAATGCTTTGGTTAGCAATTGTTGTGGCATTGTGGTCACCAGATTTATTTCCATCCAGTGTGGCATTAATTTTTTACAAGGATCTTATATTGATAATGGGGGATTCTTAATGAGAGAATGAGGTTGAGATCCGGACACTGTGGAGGCCATTCTGTGTGTGAAAGCGTCTCATTTTCCCTGAACCACTCTTTTACAAGTTGAACCCAGTGACTTCCAGCATTGTCATGTTCGGGTATGGACTAAGTTCCTTAATGGAACAGCCTGGTCCCTCAGTATGTTCAGGTAACCTCATAGTGTAACCTATAACTAACTTTTGAAATCTTTAAAAAGTTACATTACCTCATTTACTTTTCCTTCTTCACATGCTGAGGACTTTGTCATTTTGACTGAACACCATCTTTGTACACACTGTGATGTCTGGTGCAAAGATGTTAGCAGTGCATCTTTGAAAGGATTTAAGTTAAATGATGGATCAGCTGGGATTTAGCCAGCATGTTGTGGCTTGTTTATGGTTTATCTTGCTCAGTGGTGGTTACATTACTTACTGCTGCTGATTAGAAACATCTCCCACACCCTATAGTTGAGCTGACACTTCAAGAATTAAAAGTTATTTATTTAGTGTGATTGAAGCATTGTGGAAAACCTACAACTTGAGCCTTGGTCTTTTCTGTATCACAGTTTTCTCTTTTAGCCTTTACTTTGACTTTATTTGGTCCAAGAGGTTTGAGGACACCCTGGAGCCAGAGTGAAAGAGGAAATAATTGCAGGTTGATGAGCTGTAGCCTGTAAAGGAAAGCAGGAAGCAGCAGCTAAAGATAGCGTGTTTGAGTTGGGAAGTGACAGAGGGTTAGATTTTGCGTTTTAATAAACCCAATGTGCCACACAAAGGCATGAGAACTTTATGAATGGAAAGTCTAAAGCTGGACCTCCTGGCTGCAATGGCTGCAATTATGGGGACTCGGAGACAAAAATCATGGTTGGAAGCTTGACTAACTTGAGGCCATATGAAATTCAACATAGGACCCAAAAAGCTTTTCTTAAGTTTTTGTCTAAGGAGTCATTATAAAATTATGATCCATGTGAAACCAGAATGAAAAGCTCCAGATGTTGAACTCTCAAGTTACCAAATCAGATTTTGCTGTGATTTTAGGATTTATTTTAGGAGCAGGTAATGAGTGCTAATTATCTTAATCAAAGCAGGAGTGCCATAAAGGCCTTTTTATTTTTACAGCTCCTCCCACTTCAGTTTAAATTCCCCCAGCTAAGAGTAGATGTTACAATGTGTCTCTCTCAACAACTCATGAAATGTGTTGATTTCTCACATCAGATTTCTCAGCCTATGTTACTATAAAAAAACAACACAAGACTGAAAATTGCTGAACAAGTCAAAAATATATATAAATTAATGAAGCAATTTGGTGTATAACTGCAAAGTATGAATTTATTTATTTTTTTATTTTACATTCTGCAAACTCTCCATAACTCTGGCTTCTATAGAAGAGTAGCATAGAAAGTCCTAATATAAAACCAATTTGCACACAGCATGTAAAAGGGTGCTTTGGTTAGGTGGGACCAAAGTTGTTTTGTCTACATAGAAATCACTGTGGGGTCAGGAAACGATTCACCTAAATACTCTATCTACATGCAAAGCAAGGTGGAGGCAATATCATGCTGTGGGTGTTTTTTTTTCTTTTTCGTCAGCCAGCAGGAATTTATGAAAAGATTCATGGATTCATAGAGCTTACCCCTTGTTTTGAATCGCCCAGTAGAAATAATAGTAAATGTCAGCTTGAAGAACAAGATACTTTAAGTCTTTTGACACCATGTATCTTTAGTTTCTATTAAAAATTACATTTTTTTTTCACATAATTAAAAGTACTGTGGTTAGAGTATACCTATTGTATGTATATCTATTGTATATCTATTGTGGTTCAGATGCTGCTTTTAGTGATGTTATGAAACAGTGACAATTTGGTGACACGGTAATGTGAAAAAGCATTGTCCGCCTTACAAATTTCATCTGTTTTGATTTTCTTTAGAGAAGTGTAATGTTTCTAATCATCAAGCTAATTTAATTATAAGGCAAAAATTATACAAAAGTGAATAGAAAATGTTTGAAATATAGATTTTATTTAATAAGGGGAAACATCTACCCAACTAAACCTGGCCTTAGGGAAAAAAGTGATTACTCCTCTTGATAAATCATAAATTAGCTGTGAATAACCTCTTTCTTTGAAAAGCTAAGCTCAATGTCACAAGTCACATTCACATCATTTTTGTAGAATCAAAATGTCTTTAAACCTGCCAGACAATGATGTAGGAAACAAATCTTAAAAAGCAACACATCATATAATTTAAAAACAAAATCCTTGATTTCTAAGCATCAGTGTTGTGGTCCTCGAAGTTGGTCTTGGTCTTAAGACCGGTCTTAAGACCA
>NW_006800631.1:148464-157826 GCF_000485575.1 Poecilia formosa | reverse complement strand
CTGCAAGCACCTAATGTAAATGATATTTGTATTGGATCGGAAACAATCGAGCCGCTTTACCCCGAACGCGGAAGCTGAGGTGCAAAGAGCCCATTGATGTCTATAGCTGTGTCCAGGGTCTGCATCCTTCGAAGGACGGGTCTACGTAGGACGGTTCCTTCGAAGGCCGGGAATAAACTAAGACCGGAAGACAAATATCTGTGGATTCGGACAGGTCTAGCCTTCACCAACTGTCCCTGCCCCCACCTCAGCGTAACTCATGTTGCCAAGCAACCGTGACAGCGCGAAGCGGAGAGCGGAGAAGAAAAAAAAAAACTGAGCCAAAGTTTGATTTTCAGCAGGCACGTGCAGAGGGGGGGCTGGGGGTGCTTGAGCACCTGCCCTTTTTGCTCCTTGCCCCAAAGTGCTCTTTTGGTCAATTTTTTTTTTGTTGGTATTATTATTTTCAAAGCCCTCTTCTGACACATAATAACATGTACTAAAATTATTTTATTTTATTTTTTGTACAACATAATAAACCTTCCGGTCACCTTGTTACCTTTGACCTTTTGCCCGTGACGCATGACGCAGTTGCCTCTCACACAGTGAGATAAGGCGGCTAACTGGAGCTCAGCATAGCAAACGTTCCAGATTACAGAACAGTTTTTGGTGAATTATATATATAAAAAAAATGTTTTTGGTGAATAAAGTGGAGTAGACTTGCTGCTTGTCAGATGACGGAAAACGTTGTAGTATCGTTTCTGCTTCAGCACGGAGTAGCGGTTTAAGCAGAGAGGTAATGAAATACAACAGACACTGACAGGAATATAATATAATATAAGAGTAGACCCCGCATTGGCCGCTCCGACGCAAGAAATACGGTGGCCATCTTGGAGCGGTATACCCTCCTACTTTGCTCAATCAAAACAGCAGAAGATGCCTCAGCACTGAGGGATATTGTTGTTCGGATCGATGGATTATTGATGTGAGGGCTCCACAGACAATATTTCACAAGTAAGATGGACATATTATTGTGTCTATATTGTGATTGGGGCCTGCCCATAGCAATGCATAGGGAGAGCAGTGACTGACTTGCGAAGCATTGCATGGCAGGCACCTATTGTTCTACACCCAATAGAATGTCTGTTTATTGGGGCCTGCCCATAGCAATGCATAGGGAGAGCAGTGACTGACACTGCCTCCATGCATTGCATGGCAGGCACCTATTGTTCTTCACCTAATAGAATGTCTCTTTATTCTTCCGTATTATTTATTATTCTTCCATCACCGTTAATGCGGCTCGTACCGCTGCGTGTACACCCACAAAAGTGGTATCAAATCGTGCGGCTCGATGCCGAGAAGGGAGCTATTATTTTTAGTGGGATTCTGAGATAAAATGACATAAATTGAGAAAAACGAGAAAAGTTTAGGCTGAGTGTCTCACAGAATCACTAACATTTCTCTCTGAAACACACACACAGGACAGTGGAGGTCTGACTCCAAAACTCTGTTTAACTCCCCCTCACAGGCACAAATATCGGCCTATTGATCTCAAAGTAGGTCATGACGTAGATACACATGCCTGCTCCCGTAAAATGCTTTCAAAATTTTCCTAGGGCTTATGGTTTTTTGTCAGGGTCCTGGAGACCGACGCTGGGTGTCTCACAAGTATAGAAACCAGCATCCTGCCTGACAGAGAGGGCCAGCCCAGGTGCAGATAATTAATTACCATAGCAACGGGTCCTAGACAGAGGCAGTGAGTATTCCCACAGCGCTGAATCAGATCTCACAATGCATTGTGGGAAGAATACATATTTCCTGTGACTATTCATATTTTGCTTACATAAAATTATTACTTGTCTGAATTTTGGAGTGTAAATTAAAATCTTTACTATGAAAATTGAAATTGTTTTTAGAAATTAACTATTACCGACTTTCTTCATGTTTTTTTATTTTGGACCATGAGTGAGAAACACATGTGCGAAGCTTATAGTCATCGGTCTCGGATCTTTTTTCGCTGGTCATGTCTGGTTCCTGCAGGAATGCAGTGAGATTCGACTTGCAGAATGAGGAAGAAATGGATAGGCTTCAATTCAGCCGATTGATTTTGCAAAAGGAACTGGGATTTCTACCAGCCCAATTGGACTATATCTTCTCACTTCCGGGAAGAAAAACCTTTGAGGTAGTATTTACTACTATTACCTTTTTTGAAAAATGTTTGAGAAACTTTGAGAGTCTAAAAAACGACAAGGCCGCAATTGGCTAATGTTGGAATGGTTTCCCTTTCACAAACGGAACCAAAAACAATTACAGTCCTGATGTTTTCCGAGCAAGTTCGCATGGAGGATATTAAGACATGGCTGCAACAAAGAAGTACGGTGATTCACGGATACGAAATGAGAGACGAAGACGGAATTAGGACGGGGGGGCAGACGTTTTTTTGTTGAATTAAAAAGAGATTTAAGAACTGGTGAAATACAACACTTACCACCTGTGATACAACTGGGTGCAATCAGAGGCCATGTGTTCTATCCAGGTCAGCCGAAAGTTTGCCACAGGTGCGGCTCTCAACAACACCTGTTGGCAGAATGCCATAATATACATTGTAGGAACTGCGACAGCAAAGAACACTTAACTAAAAATTGTCCAGACCCAGTGAAATGCAACCTTTGTGGTGAAAGCGGACACACCTTTAAAACCTGCCCTAGCTCATATGCAAACAGAGTAAAAAAGACACTGCAACAACAATCAACCCTAGATTTGGGAGACCAGATATTATTTCAACAAGAAGTGATAGAAGACGGACCAGCTAAAGAACAACCGCAGAAGGAGGGGGAGGACAGGAAGGAAAAGAAGGAGGGAATTGAGCCCCTCCCCCTTCGGAAACCCCCTACAGACTTGAGTGAAAGAGTGACTTTATTGCAAAATCTTCAGCCTTATATATGCAGTGAGAGGAATGTGATAGTTGCTGGGGATTTTAATTGTATATTAGAAAAAAGATCTAGAAATTCACTAAATCATCCTGTGAACAGAATTGATTCAAGTTCAAAAGTATTAGATAATCTAATAAAAGACTGTAAACTTACTGATGTCTTTAAAACCCTTCACCCAAAGGAACCGGGTTACACTTGGTCCAATGGGAAAACTTCCTCGAGAATAGATTTTGTATTGACATCTAATATGATTATACCAACTGTATGTACAGTGGACCCGGTTCCTTTTTCCGACCATCACAAACTAACAGCTTCATTAAGTATAAGAGATTTTCAAAAACAACAGGTGGGATCGTGGAAATTGAATACGAGTTTATTAAATAATAAAAAATTAGTAGCAAGATATGCATATAAATTTAAACAATGGACGTCATTATGCCCTCTATTTGAAACAGTTGGTGAGTGGTGGGAGGAGATAAAAGACAGAACAAAGAAGTTCTTTAGCAAAGAAGGTAAAAGGATAGCAAGAGAAAGAAGGAAATGGCTAAGGAGAAAACAAATTAAACTTCAAAGATACTATAACCTACTTAATATAGGTTTTCAAGTCAAAGAAGAAATAGTGAAACTCAAGAAAGAAATGATGGTTGAATTGAATGAAAAAAGCAAAGGAGTATTGATCCGGAGCAGAGTACAGCACATGGAGGAAAATGAGAAATGTACACGGTATTTTTTCAGGAAATTGTTTAGATCACGACAACAAATTAATACATTGATAAAAGAAAATGGAGAAGAATTAAATGATAATGAGAAAATAAATGTTGAAATTTACAATTTTTATAAGAAATTATATGATAATAAACAGATAAATGAGGAAGAGATGTCCTTCTTCCTATCTAAACTGACTAATAAATTAACAGAAAATGAGAGAGAGAGCTTAGATCAGGAAATAACAGTAGATGAAATAACAAAGGCCATGCAGAGTATGCAGAGCAATAAAGCTCCAGGCCTTGATGGTTTGCCAAAGGAGTTTTATGTCACTTTTTGGGAAATTTTAAAAGAACATTTACTCCAAGTTTACAAGGAAGCCTTTAAAAAAGGTATATTACCAAATAAAATGAACCAAGGCATGATTACTCTGCTTTACAAAAAAGGTCCACATAATAATTTAAAAAACTGGAGACCTTTAACACTACTGGGAATAGATGTAAAGATATTATCAAAAGTCCTATTCTTTCGTGTGCAAACAGTTATTTCAAACATAATAGGGAAAGAACAGACGTGCGGCATTCCTGGAAGAAAAATGACTGATAGTCTAGCTTTGATCAGGGATACTTACATATTTTGTCAAGAGAGGAGACTCCCTTTGTCTATCTTAGGAATAGACTTGGAAAAAGCTTTTGACAGTGTCAACCACATATTTTTGGAGAGAATATTGTCTTACTTTAACTTTGGTAGTGTCTTTATAAAATGGATAAGGGTTTTGTATAATGAATGCCAAAGCGTAGTGGTGGTGAACAGGAAGTTAACTCTGCCCATTGTAATAAAGGCTGGCGTGAGACAGGGCTGTCCACTGTCTCCCTTACTGTTTATAATGGCTATGGAGCCGTTAGCATGTATAATAAGACAAAATAAAATGATTAAAGGAACCATTCCCCCTGGGAACTATGGGAAGGATATTAAATTAACTATGTACATGGATGACTTGACCCTCCTCCTAGTAGATAATTTATCCATAAAAGAAAGTTTAAAGGTATGCGAAAGATTTTCTGCAGCCTCAGGTATGAAAATCAATAAAAGCAAAAGTGAGATAATGTACAGAAATTGGTATGACACAAATGTAGATTGGGGACTCATAGAACAAAATGAGTCAATAAAAATCTTAGGTGTTCAAATAGGAGAGAACATGAAAATAGATAACTGGAAAGCAAAATTACCAAAAATCCAAGGCAAATTGATGCAATGGAAGGATAGAGAATTATCACTAATAGGGAAGGTATTAGTCATAAAAACAGAAATGATCTCAACTTTAGCTTATTTAGCGTCAACATTCCCGCTACCTCACAAGATAATGACTTATCTACGGAAAATGATGTTCCACTTTTTATGGGGAAGTCGACACAAAAAACTAAAGAGAGAAATCATGTATAGACCTTTGAAAGATGGGGGGAGAAATGTACCAAATATAGAAACAAAATTTAAAGCGATGTTCATAACGTCCATTTTAAGAACTTGTTTGAATGTGTGCCCCGAGCCCATCTGGGCACCTTGCGTTAAATTTTGGTTAGGAAGACGGGTGATGAAAACCTGGGGAAAGAGAGTGACTTTACACTCACCCTTTTCTGATGGTTACCCCGCACTGTTCCACATAGTGGTTCAGGAACTAAAAAGAGGTTTAGGAGAAGTTACACCAGAATTAATCAAAAGACAAACCATTGAGATCAAGTTATCTCCTCCTGACAGGTTAACACCTATAGGAAAATTGAATGAAAAGAACGTTAGAATAACGTGGAAAAATGTGAATAACAAAAACTTGACAAATACCCAAAAAGACTTGGCCTGGCAGATTGCCAACCAATGTTTACCTACTAGAGATTTTTTGTATAAAAGGAGCTGTACAGCGAGTCCAAAATGTCCGAGGCTCAGATGTGGAGACAGCGAGACAATTAAACATCTGTTTTGGACATGTCCTATATCTAAGAAAATATGGAGTTTGATGACATTATGGTTGAACGATTTAGGTGAGGAGGAGATAACCTATGAGAAAATTATTTATGGTTTGCTAGTAGAAGAAAGTGAGAAAAAAGAATTGATGTGGTGGATTGTGATTAATTGTGTTAAAGAAGCGATATGGAAAACTAGGAATATTTTTATATATAAAAAATATGAGATAACAGAGACTAATGTTATAAAAAATTGTGGGTTCATTAGTTAAAGACTATATGTGGAAAATGAGCTCGGGAAAAAAAAGAGAAGATGACATTAAGATGTGGAAAGTTCCAGAAACTTTATACAGTATTGTTAATTAATTTCATTTTGTGTGTAATGACTTTTCCTTGTAATATTGTCAACTAAAACTTTTTGCTTCTACAATTTTCTTTGTATAATGGAATGATGTATAGCAAAGAAAAAAATTTTAATTTTTGTTACAATTTATTGTAATGGCATTTAATATGTGAAGAATTAATAAATACTCCTTGAAAATTGGAACTAAGTTTATCTATGTTTCTATGATTTAACTTACAATACCTTCAGTCACTGCATTCTAGTGGTGGGTTAAGTATGCTAGACCTACATTGATTTATTTCTCAGTGCAAATCTGAATCTCTGGGTTTAAAGTGATGAGCACAATTCGGCAGGCCCCTTAAAATTTCTGCAGGAATTTTCTAGTTAGAATATTACTTTACTGTATTTATGTCCACCTGCGAGATACCAGCTTTTATGAACTTATGAACGGCTGTGTGCTTTGTAATATGCTCTTCATACATCGATATCAGAATATTCCATTCCTATTCTATTGTTATAGCCACTAAGCATATTTAAATATGATGAACTATGTATTAAATACATACCTAAATAATACAATTGTTTATAAATGTTCCTTTGATAGATGTTTGAATATGGTTTCCAGTAACAAAAAAGTGTGTTATGATCGATTAAATGCGTTGATACGTCATTGTGCTGCTAAACACATAACGCTGAGTGGAGTGGTGTACCGCTCCAAAATGGCCGCCCTAAATCTCGTCAGCGACAGTAGGCGAGAGCGGTCCATGAGGGTCTATCCTTATATTATGTCTATGAGGGACACTACCCATAAAGTAAAACCAATACAGAAAAGCAAATAACACAGAACAAACAAATAAAATACAGCTGGGTTACAAAAGCACTTCTGCTAACCCGTTGATGGACCTAAGCTGCACTCAAGAGAAACATACCGACTCCAACTTCATGGAAGAAATACGGAAAATGAGCGCAACACTACAAGTTGTGGCGGCAGATGTCTCGATTAAAGAAACAACTAAAGAGCTTAAAGACTCTGGAAAATATTTTAATTAGGCTGGGCGAAGTTGAACAGAGTGTCCGACGTTGAAAATGCAAGTGCTCAGACGGAAAAATGTGTGGAGATATGTCACAAGAAACTGGCGACTCTGGAAACGAGTCGAGGACTTGGAGAATCGGAGTCGGAGGAACAATGTGAAAATGGTGGAACTGAAAGAAGACAAAGAAGAAAGAGGACACGTGCGTCAGTATGTGGAAAGGATCATTGCTTAGGGGTTCGGCCTCACGGGCAGCGAGTTTGAAGTGGAGCGGGCCCATCGCTCACTGGTGCCCAAGCCAGATGTCAATAAACCACCCCGAACCATCCTGATACGGTTTTTCCGCTCATCGGCTCGGGACAAGGTGCTGCAGATGGCCAAAGAAAAGCGTGGGCTGGTGTGTGAAGGCTCCAAATGATCTTTCTTTGAGGACCTGTCGAAGGAGCTCATGGAGAAAAGGAGAGCTTTCAACACTGTAAAGAAACGCCTCCGGGAAATGGAGGTGAAACACCAGCTGCTGTTCCCAGCAACGCTCAGCTTTCAGCCTCTGCATCCGGGACAATACAGAGGCTGAAAGGTTCCTGCAACAAGCTAAGTGACAAACAAGTATTACTATTTGAGGTGTACATTTATCAAAAACATTATGTAAAATTTATGTCGGTTGTGTGTTTCGGAGTTCGGATGGTTGTGTTGCCTAAGGACGATTTTCAATGCGTCTCACGAACCAAGTTTAGAGGGGCTAATAAAAGGACTAATAGCATGTTCTTTGTTGCTTTGCTGAGTTCTATGTTGTATTTCTTCTTTTTTCTCCACCAGGTCAGTTTACTTAAGTTTACAAATGCTGTTACTTATTATGCTGATGTGTGTGTACGTCGTTAAGTGGCAGATCAAATCACCCAAAGTATACCAAATAGCAGAAGATGTCTAAGAGATATATCAACATAATATCGTGGAATATTAATGGATGTGGGCATCCAATTAAAAGACACAAAGTTTTGACTTATCTAAAACCCAAGGGCGCTGCTATTGCATTTATTCAGGAATCATATAATTGGGGATGAAGAAGCTGCTAAGTTCAAAAGAGGTTGGGTGGGTAAGGTGTACCACAGCTCATATTCAAGCAAACGAAATGGTGTAATGATTCTTGTTAATAAAAACATAAGTTTTGTTATGCTTAAACAACATAATTATAAGGAAGGGTGCTTCATATGTGTTGAAGCCTTGCTGAATGGAATTAGGGCTGTCCTCTGTTACATTTATGCACCTAATTAGGAAGAATCCGATTTTTTTTCATGAACTTAATAGCCTATTAGGAAACACTGAGGGCCATATTATTCTGGGAGGCGATTTCAACCAGGTGATGGATGGATTTATTGACAAAAGTATGCTAAGGAGGAAACCAGCACCTAAGGACAGGGCTGCAATCCAAATGCTAGCACAGGACTGGAATCTGCTTGATATATGGAGACTGGTAAACCCACGGGAGAGATAATATACTTTTTACTCTCACAGCCATGAGATATATTCTAGAATTGACTTTTTCTTAATATCTAATAATAAGCTAGTGGAGTCCGTAATGGGTTGTGAAATAGGAACAATTATAAGTGACCATGGCATAGTGGAGGTACATATAGACTTCAACGTGGAAAAAGAAAGGAAAGGACGTTGGAGACTAAATACTATGCTACTTCAGAATGAGGCATTTAGTAACTCTATTTTGGAGGATCTTAATTTTTTTCTTCAAGTAAATACTGGCTCTACAGATAATAAAGGCTCTGTGTGGGAAGCACTGAAAGCATACATATGGGTAAAATTAATTGTGTATGCATCAAAAATTAAAAAAGAAAACACTGGGAAAGAAAAAATGTTGGAAGAAGAAATTTGTTTGTTAGAGAAAAAAATAGCACAGAATTACAAACACTTTGTAGTCTTAAATATCAGTTACATGAATTATATAATAAAAAAACCATTATGCCTTATTTAGACTTAAAATTAAATATTATTGTTGTGGAAAAAATATTACCAAGCACTGTTCAGGTAAAATCACTAAATCAGGTTTATTTATGAATTGTGTACAACTCAGAGAGCTCGTAGGACAATCAATCATGAAGCAGGTCTGGATGGGAAGCTCTGCCAGGCAGAGACAACATGAGTTTTAAACCACGGATAAGGAATTCAAAACAATTGGGCGAGACAGTCTGGTTCTTATGCGGCTGTGGGAAACAACTTCCAACCTTGTACATCTAACCCAAATAGTTCTTTTGGTGAGAGTTCACAAGCATTTCTTATAACATGATCAGCAGATGTTAACTCATAGTAGTTTTCCACCACAAGCTGAATATACCTTATTTAGATTTAAAATTAAATATTATGAAAGTGGAGAAAAAGTGACAAATTATTAGCAAGACAACTTAAA
>NW_006800631.1:146360-147464 GCF_000485575.1 Poecilia formosa | reverse complement strand
TAGTCTTTTCTACCAGTCATGGTAACTCAAAGCGGAAAAAAGTGAGCCGCATTAGTTCCTGGAGATGTGACGTCAACGCCTTAGGTGCAAAGAGCCCATATAGGCTCTGTGTGGGAAGCATTGAAAGCATACATATGGGTAAAATTAATTGTGTATGCATCAAAAATTAAAAAAGAAAACACTGGGAAAGAAAAAATGTTGGAAACAGAAATTTGTTTGTTAGAGAAAAATAGCACAGAATTACAAACACTTTGTAATCTTAAATATCAGTTACATGGATTATATAATAAAAAAGCTGAATATGCCTTATTTAGACTTAAAATTAAATATTATTGTTGTGGAAAAAAATATTACCAAGCACTGTTCAGGTAAAATCACTAAATCAGGTTTATTTATGAATTGTGCACAACTCAGAGAGCTCGTAGGACAATCAATTATGAAGCAGGTCTGGATGGGAAGCTCTGCCAGGCAGAGACAACATGAGTTTTAAACCATGGATAAGGAATTCAAAACAATTGGGCGAGACAGTCTGGTTCTCATGCGGCTGTGGGAAACAACTTCCAACCTTGTACATCTAACCCAAATAGTTCTTTTGGTGAGAGTTCACAAGCATTTCTTATAACATGATCAGCAGATGTTAACTTATAGTAGTTTTCCACCACAAGCTGAATATGCCTTATTTAGACTTAAAATTAAATATTATGAAAGTGGAGAAAAAGTGACAAATTATTAGCAAGACAACTTAAACAACAAGATAACTCCAATAACATTCCACTAATTAAAAAAGATGGTTAAACATTCTCCGCATCCAAAGACATAAATAGGATCTTTGAAGACTTTTATAAAAACCTCTACACATCCACTAATAAACCTGATACGGAAGAAATGAATGCTTTTTTCTCATCATTGAAGTTGCCTACCATCTCCAATGAGCAAAGAGAAAAATTGGATTCTCCTATCACTTTGGAAGAAATCAAAGCTACTATCTTGTCTATGAAACCTGGGAAATCGCCGGGCCTGGATGGCTTTCCAGTTGAATATTATAGAAAATATATTGACACCATTGCTCCAGTACTGCATGATACATATAGATAAGCCTTTGAG
>NW_006800631.1:133273-146045 GCF_000485575.1 Poecilia formosa | reverse complement strand
ATAAATGAAGACCAGGTAGGCTTTATTAGGAACAGATCTTCAATCAACAATATGAGAAGAGTTACTCATCTAATTCATTTGAATTACTCTAATCCAATCCCTGTTGCAGTGCTCTCTTTGGATGCTGAGGAAGCCTTCGACCGCGTGGATTGGGGGTTTCTTAAAACAACATTTCCAAAATTTGGATTTGCAATTCTGCAAATGGGTGGAAATATATTCTAAACCAAAAGCAGTAATTATGACGAATGGTCAGTTATCCAAATTTTTTCATCTTTCCAGAAGGACAAAACAAGACTGTGCCTTGTCCCCATTGCTCTTCATGTTGGTTGTGGAACCATTAGCAGTACCGATAAGAGTTGACCCAATAATTAAAGGAATTCATGCAGGAGGAAAAGAGCACAAATTGCTTATGTATGCAGATGACATCTTAGCTGTTATAGCAGATCCAATTGTCTCTGTTCCAGCTCTGTTACAGTGTGTTGAATCATATTCAAAATTTTCAGGATACACGATTAACTGGAACAAATTTGAGTGTATGCCCATATCCCAAACGTTACTCAAATGATATTACACAATTTAACTTTAAGTGTGTTCCCTCGGGTATGAAATATCTGGATATACGACTTCACTCAAATCTAGAGGAAATAATAATACTGAATATGGAATCGCTTCTTCAGAAGATAAAAACTAATCTTAATAAATGGGCAAAATTGAAACTCTCTTTATGGGGAAAGGTGAATGTAATAAAAATGATGATAGCACCATTATTAAATTATGTGTCCATGATGGTGCCTGTTGACATGCTTTTTCTTAAGAAAAAGTACTTCTTTTTCTTAAGAAAAAGAAGTACTTTTTCTTCTGTGGTGTCCCTTGCACATGTGGTGCAAGGGACACCACATGTCCCTTGCACATGTGGTGTGCAAGGGACGTAGGGGACATGGCCCTCCCTAACGCAAGGCTATATAATCTTGCATTTGAAATGTCTAGGTTTTCCAAATATTTTGAAAACGGAGAAACAAAGCTGAGCTGGATGAACATTGAAAAAGAATTAGTGAACCCTTTTAGACCAATAGATATCCTTTCCCATGGTAAAATAGATAATAGAAAATCTCTTCCCACAAATCCGATATTAACACATTCTAAATTGGCATGGAAGGAGATGCATAAAATATGTAGGATATCACATTTAAAACAGTTGTACTCTTCATTGTGGTTTAATCCATCCATCGGTATTGGAAGGAAAACTGTTTACTGGGAACGATGGCTTGTGAAGGGAGTACGTATTGTGGATGATCTGTATACAGTCGGGGGTTTTATGTCTTTTTTAGATGTCATGCTGAAATATAATGGAAAAAAAGATAGTTTCTGGAAATATCTACAAATTAGAGACTGTATTATTTAAGACAATTTCATACATAAGGATAATCCAATACAGGAATTTATGGGCTCAAGCAATATCAAATATAAAGCATCCACATTTTATAAATTATTTAATAGTATGCAAAAGGATGTATGTAAAAGTCTGGGGATTGTCTGGCAGAGGAACCTTGGCTGCATTTTTAGTGATGAAGAATGGTTGAAATATTGTCACATAATGGGAAATATATTAAAGAATCAAGAGGGAAATTTACACACTATAAGATGGTACATAGATTTTATTTCACCCCATCCAGGCTCCATAGAATGGGCCTGCTCGCCAATAACTTGTGTTGGAAATGCAAAACTGAATCAGGAACTTTTATACATGCGATCTGGGAATGTAAATGCATTTCCCCATTTAGGAAAACACTATTACAGCACATTGGAAAGTGGATAGGTATGGGGATACCCATGTCACCAAGACTCTGCTTATCAGGGGATCAAACAGTGATGCCTAATATGTCAAACACCAAAACACTGTGGTGTAGGTGGGGATGGTCACGGCTGCCAGAATAATCCTCAGACTATAGAAATCTTCAACTTTTCTGAATGTTAAAAGCTGGTTGGAATTAATGTTGGAAATAGTGTTATATGAACAAATGCTGGCCAAACTAAATATTGACATAGAAAACTTCAATAAATCCTGGAACTGTTTCCTTTCCTGCAATACTGGGACAAGTAAACTCCTATGATGAACTGCTGTTTTGGAAAATATTGACAAGTGACTACTTCTATTTACTGTGGTTGTTTCTGCGAACATCGAGGATATTTAATCTTTTGTGAAACTTTTATTGATTTGATATGCATTGACCTGTTTTGTTTTGCTTTGTTTTATTTGTGGTTTTTGTTTTGTGAGGGTGTGGGGAGGGGGTCGGGATAGGCTATGTATATGTGTTCTGAAACAATAAAAACTTTAATAAAAAAAAAGCCCTTTAATCAAATCAAATTTTATTTGTATAGCACATGTCAGTCGCAAGGCATTGCAAAGTGCTTTACATCATTAAACACAAAAACAATCATGCAACATTGAATAAACAATCAAAAACATTCAATTTCCCGTCGAGTTGAAGTTCTGCCCTTCAAATCGGCAGGAAAAAAAAACAGTGGGGGCGAAGGAGGGGACTCCAACCCGCATCCCTTTTCAAACAACAAGGGGGACTCCAACCCGCATCCCTTTTCAAACAACAAGGGGGACTCCAACCCACACCCCTTTTCAAACAACGGGGTGGAGGGGGACTCCAACCCACACCCCTTTTCAACAACAGAAGGGACTCTAAACCCTCAACCCTTTTCTCCCTAGTGCTTGAACCCAGGTTGGGATTCAAATCCCAATTGTTGTTTATGTTCCATAAGCAACTCTAAACAGGTGGGTTTTAAGTCGAGATTTAAAGGCACTCAGTGTTTCAGCTGTTTTACAGTTTTCTGGAAGTTTGTTCCAAATTTGTGGTGCATAGAAGCTGAATGCTGCTTCTCCTTGTTTGGTTCTGGTTCTGGGGATGCAGAGCAGAACCAGAACCAGAACCAGAAGACCTGAGGGGTCTAGACAGTTGGTACAGCAACAACAGATCTTTAATATATTGTGGTGGTAAGCCATTTAGTGATTTATAAACTAACAACAGTATTTTAAAGTCTATTCTCTGACCTACAGGGTGTCAGTGTAGGGACTTTAAAACTGATGTTATGTGCTCTATCTTCCTGGTTTTAGTCAGAACGCAAGCAGCAGCGTTCTGGATCAGCTGCAGCTGTTTGATTGATTTGCTGGACAGACTTGTGAAGACACTGCTGCAGTAATCAATGTGACTAAAGATAAACGCATGGATGAGTTTCTCTAGATCTCGCTCAGACATCAGTCCTCTAATCTTGGAAATGTTCTTTAGGTAATAGAAGGTTGACATTGTGATTGTCTTAATGTGGCTCTGAAGGTTCAGGTTAGAGTCCATCACTACTCCCAGGTTTCAGGGCTGATCGCTGGTTTTCAGTTGTAATAACTGAAGCTGTGGATTGACTCTAGATCGTTCCTCATTAGGTCCAAAGATAAGTAACAGAATTACTTTGCCAAGTTATGTCTACATGTGAAAGTTGGTCTTCCTGGTGTGTGGCTTCACAGCGGTTTTCCATTAGCTGGTTTACAGATAGAGCCAGATACAGAATAAACAACTTGTTATTGTCACTTTCCTAATGTACAGGGGCTGGTCATGGAATTAGAATATTAGTAAAAAGTTTATTTAAATCAGTAATTCCATTTAAAAAGTGAAATTTGTATATTATACTTCATTAGATAAACTGCTCCATTTCAAATGTTTTTCTTTTAGTATGGATGTAATCATCCACACTAAAAGAAAAACATAATAATTTACTGTAATCATTTACTGACAACTAATAAAAACCCCAAATTCAGCATATTGTGAAAAGGTTCAATATTGAAGACACCTGGTGCTACACTCTAAACAGTGAATTAATCCAAAGCACCTTCAAAGGTCTTTAAATTGTCCCTCAGTCTAATTCTGTAGGCTACACAATCATGGGAAAGACTGCTGACTTGACGGTTACCCAAAAGATGACCGTTGGCACAAGGAGGTCAAGTCACAAAAGGTCATTGTTAAAGAGACTGACTGTTGACAGAGCTCTGTGTCCAAAGATATTCATAGAGAGGTGAAAGGAAGGAAAGTTTATGGTAGGAAAAAAGTGTACAAGCAATAGGGATACCCATATCTTGAGAATTGTGAAATAAAATCCATTTATAAATGTGGGGAATATTCCCAAAGAGTGAACTGCAGCTGGAGTCGGTGCTTCAAGAACCACCACACACAGACATATATGTAAGACATGGGTTTCAGCTGTTGCATTCTTTGTGTCAAGCCACTCCTGAACAAGAGACAGCATCAGAAGTGTCTCATCTGAGCTGAAGAGAAAAACAAATCTTTCTGAAAAACATTACATTACCAAGACACACGAAAACATACCTTTAGCTTGATTCTTCTTCTCTGCAACAGACTGGCGACCTGTCCAGGGTGACCCCGCCTCTTGCCCGGAACGTTAGCTGGAGATAGGCACCAGCACCCCTCCCGACCCCACTAAGGGACAAGGGTGTAAAGAAAATGGATGGGTGGATGGATGGATGGATGATTCTTCTTCTTTGGGCCGGCCCTGCTCAGAAGTAAGTAGAAGTTCAACCTGCACGCTTTGCGCTCCGATTATAATGAGTCATTGAGTAATTTTAACAAGTTTTAACGAGTAACTTTAATAAAATTCCTCATAAACATTGATTTATTGTAGTGCCTCTGAATACAAGTTATGTGCTATTTAATTTATAAGTTGTTATGTTAAATTGCTTTATTTAAAACCTTTTTTGGTTTTCCCATGTCCTGGATGGCTGAGAAGCTATGAGTAGGTAAGCATAATTAATATCTGGGAAGTACCATAACTTAAATTTGACACTCAACGCAAAAGGGTTTTTATGGAAAAAATGTTGTGGTTTTAAAGGCGCTACGTTGAAGATGGTAAAAAATAAAAGCATACTTTCTTTTTTTTTTACTGTCAGCTGCTCTGCTCTATCTGCTCTCTGCTCTCACACCGTCAGCTGTTGGCCACTCATAACGCTCAGCTCATCCCTACAGTTTCAAACTCTTTTTATTAAGAGTTAGAGAGATAAATATGATTGAAATATTTGCTACCTTCGACAGGAAAAAAAGTTAAGATGAATGGTGAATTTATTTTGCTCTTTGTGTCTTTTGCCTTTTCGATATTGTATGAATATAAAGGTTTCTTTTATTATTTCTTTGAGGGAGGGGCAAATCTAGACTTTTTCAAATTTAGGATTATGGATTATGAATTATGGGTAGGGAGGATTATGCCCCACCCTTGTCTATTAGTTTTATACAGTAAAACAAATAGGGAGCACCTGGGATTTTTAATCAATAAAAGTTTGATTAATCTAAACTAACTAAAACAAATTGCAAACATATATAGACTTAGTTTCAATGAGAAAAGTGACAGAATATGTAAAAGTAAAAGTTGTAGTCTTTCAACTGGTGTGTATGATGTCACCATCTGGATTGGGGGCGCCATCGCTGCGTAGGAGCAGCTAGGGCAAAGAAGAAGAACAAGTCAGACTTCCGTTTCCTGTTAAAAGATCCGCGCTGCAACATCGCATCATGTAAGCTTCTACATTTTGATTTTTCTCCCCCACATATCTTTGAGTTGTTTTAAGTTTAGCAGATAAACAAACTGCTTCCCAGTTTTATAGGTAAAACTGGGAAGAAGGATAGGAAGTTAATGTGAAATACTCAACAAGCTAGCTGTAAATTTAGCTCACAGGGCTAAGCTGTTCACAATGGCAGTTGCATGTGTGGTGTTACGGGGGCAACTGGCAGCCGTGTGCCCTCTGCCCTGCAGTCATTTTCCCGTTGAAGTCGCTATATCTGAAGGATCTGAAGCGGAAGAGGACTCGGATCCAAGGCAGACTAACGGTCACCGGATGTAGTTTGAACTACAACAAAGCACCATCTCAGAATCACAGGGCTGAGCCAGGTCCAGGTTGAGTCCACGATCACGCAGCCAAACTCAGGCTTATGATAAGTCTGAGTCAGGAGCACACACACCTAGGCTGAGGGTCAAACTGATTGGAAGAAAACACACACACACACACGCATGTTTACATGGCTGTCTTTGTGGGGACTTTCCATTGATCATAAGCCTGAGTTTGATTCATTTCTACAGCCTAAACCTTACCTTCACCCAAACCAAAACTCAATTCACACCTTAGTACCAAATCTAACCCCTGACCCAAAAACAGTGTTTCTCCTTGTGGGGACTGAAGCCTGGTCCCCACAACGTAGTTTGTGTCAGAAAAATGGTCCCCCAAAGTATTACAAATAAACACACACACACACACACACACACAGAGAGAGCTAGGCTGAGGGTATGGCTGACCTCAGGAACAAGACGAACGAAGTGAAATTGATGCATCACTGACCTGTCTAAAACGACAATTTTTTTTTTTTTTTTACCCAACTACCTTCCTATTTTTTTATTCTGAAATATTTTCATAATTCGGATAAGTTGGTACATCCTAGCAGTTTGTTCCATAGATCACATTAAAACCAAGCACCTTGAGTCAACAACAGAGAGCAGAGTTAGATATAGTTACAGATTCAGATCCACCAATAAAACAAGGCCTCAATATGATCACTGATACTGAAAAGCATGATTATTGTCATAATGTAACTCATGGTTAAATATGATTATACATTAAGAGATCACTTTATTTGCACCAATCCTATCTGAAGTGTGTTTCTCCATACAGTAGATCTGAACTTTAAAATGTATTTCAGCAGAATGCCTAAATCAAAGGAAGTGCTGTCGTCCACATCTGGAAGTGACTCTGACAGTGAAGTAGAGACTAAGGTTTGATCATAAATGCAAACTTATTCGTTAACTTGTCTGATGTATGTATGTATGTGTGTGTGTAGTTTCCGTTACCTTAACTGTTCTTAATAGTATTATATTTTTTTTTAGACAAATCTTTTCTCAGCCAGTGTTCACAAGTTAACCCATGAGCTTAAAATAATTTCTGTGTAGTTGCTATGTTTGGATATAATGGCAGGTAACATCTGTTCCTAGGCAAAAAGAAAGAAGCCAAGTGCACCAGAAAAACCAGCCAAGAAACAAAAAAGCGGAGAGAGCTCAAAACCTGGTAGCTCCTCCAAAGGCAGTGGTGATGGAGACAACATGTTCCAGGTGAGCTGCAGTAATGTTACAAAACACAAATATTAGCTGATGTATCAGAAGAAAATGGACACTGAAACTGCAGACTGTAGCACTGACACAATCAGGGTAGTAAGTGGTGATTTGAGCCTCCTTATTCTTTTAAAGTTTTTCCTGTATGGTAAGGTCAAAAGAATAAAGGTTTGAAAAAGTATACCAGCATGCATGCACTCTCTCAGGTTGTGGATTGTAAATTTTGTGATGGTCCATGGTTTGTGATTAAACTTGTAATCATAGAGAAAACCTCTTTACAGAAGTTCTAAAACTTGCACAGTATTACAATGAATCCATTACAGTTGATCCCCCACACACAGCCTCACAGGAGAGATGTGCACTAGAGTTTAGATCAGACCTAAAGAATCCAACCCTACCCAGAGTGAACCCATAGACGGAGGTGGTTCTCATATTACTTTCAGTCCCTATGAGATTATTGAAAAGCTATGAGGGTCAAAAAGGAAGTAGAAAACCCACAATGGGCAGTGAAATGAATCTGTTTTACTATAGCATGGCAGTTGGGATTTTATACCTGATGAGACACTTTAAAGTGTCATTGGTGTGATAAAACTACTTGCAATCCCTTTATACTGTACAAGATTTTAACAGAAATATTCTATGGTTGTCAGAAGTATAAAAATCTAACTCAAAACTTGGAAATAAGAGCACGGGCTGCACAGTGGCGCAGTTAGTAGAGCTGTTGCCTTGCAGCAAGAAGGTTCTGGGTTCCTGGCCCGGGTCTTTCTGCATGGAGTTTGCATGTTCTCCCTGTGCATGTGTGGGTTCTCTCCGGGTACTCCGGCTTCCTCCCATAGTCCAAAAATGACTGTCAGGTTAATTGGCCTCTCCAAATTCTCCCTAGGTGTGAGTGTGTGTGCATGGTTTTGTCCTGTCTGTCTCTCTGTGTTGTCCTGCGACAGACTGGTGACCTGTCCAGGGTGTACCCCATGTCTTGCCCTGAACGTTATTTGGAGATAAGCACCAGCAACCCTCCAACCCCACTTAGGGACAAGGGTGTACAGAAAATGGATGGATGGATTGATTGATTGATTCAATCAATCGATCGATCGATTGATTGAAAAAACAAGCACCAGACGGAGTTCGGCTATATCAGAGGCTTAATGCAGGAACAAAAGGACATCCGGAGCAGCCAGTAAAGCAGCGCTCAACTACCAACACTCACCTGGATCACGGTCAGAAAGCTAAACAAATAACCCGAAAGATAATTCAAGTCTTCGAGCTGGCGGTGTAAGACGCTGGTTCTGTTCTCGCTCTTGGACCGCCACTACGCGGTACTGGTAATATTTCACAGATGGAGTGCCGTCAGTGAACTCTCACACTGAACCTCTGTTTAAAGCTGCAGCATGCAACTTAAGCAAAAAAAAAAAAAATATTTTAGATATGTTTTAAAACTTTTGCTGTCCTAAGATAAGACAGATAATCTCAGAAAAATAATTGTTCTCGTGTTCTGCAGAATTACTCAGCTCATTCAGAAACGGCAATCAGAAACAGAATTAGCTAGCCAGGAAGTTACGATTTAGTAACTCAAGATTGTTTATTTTAATGCAACCTGCATTTGACTTTAAATAAATGTCTCCTTTATTACTTGACATTATTTGATATAGGCAGATTTATTTGACTAATAATTTATGGAACTGAGAGCTTTACTGTTAAATATTATTTTACTGATTGCAGATTTTTCAGTTGTCCTTTTGAGTGAGTAGCTGCTGCATTGTGCCTGAAAGTATTTTGCATGTTTATGTCTAAATTAGGTGAATTTATTGCCAGATAATTTTTTAAATTTTGCCAGATCACATAATATCATTTCTACCTAAAGCAAAAAATTAATAGTCAATCCAGGCGATCGGCCGAGATTGGCCTCATGGGTGATCGGTATCTGAATCGGCAGCAAAAATTCTGATCGGAGCATCTCTTAATATAAACAGATCTGTTTATTACCATTCAGTGATTTGGAGGCGACAGATGCCCAGTTCCAACCCTTCCTCCCCAGAAACGAAGTCATTGTTTCTTCCTGAACTACATGGCTCAAATAAACAAGGTTGCAGTCCTTCATTAGAACCAGCTCCTTTTCTTCATCACTACATTCAGCCTCTTCCTCCAAACTGCACATAAATCGCTCAAGTCTTTGCTGAACTCTCACAACATCTTCCGCTTCCGTGTATTCAGCTTTAGTTGTTCATGTTTTGACTTCCTCTTACTACAAGACAAGATGGCGCCAGCGTTTGACCTGATTACTACAGACAGAAACAATACTGAAATGTTGTGGAATTTATCAGTCTGTGTGAAATATTTATTAACAGCTTTTGTGTACACAGATTAAAAACACAGTAGTCCATCTTTTAAATCATGCAAGTGTTATGTGTGAGTGACACTTAAGGTTCTCTGTACGTTAGTTATTTGTGTTGTTCATGACTGACTGAATTAATAATACAAGTCTTTTTAGTTTTTTGTCTGGCTAGGTACCTAAGATAGACATAAGAAAAAACAAAACAGAATAAGGACAACACCCTGAATATGGGGTGAGCTGTACATTAACTCCAAATAAATTAGACTCAGAGTCATCCATCCCTGTTTTATAGATGGAAGGTGGAGCGAAAGCTTTGGATATTTTCCTGAAAAGATGAAGTCCAAACTTTTCTTGGCAGATCAACACAAGAGAACAAACATTTGGCAGATGGATGGTCAGGAGGATGGCTGACTCCTGCTGTTGGCTCTCATGGTTTTTGATGTTTCCTGATAATTCCACAGAAATCTATGTCTATGACTCCTGGCCTCTAACATGACCACAAACTGCTCATGCAGAACATGCAATGCCTTTTTTGATCCTGGACTTAAAAAAGGAAGTGGATTTAAGTTCTGAAGCAGGATTGACTCTCTTCTTGTTCTTGCAGATCGGTAAGATGAGGTATGTCAGCGTTCGAGATTTCAAGGGCAAAGTCCTGATTGACATCAGGGAATACTGGATGAACCAAGATGGGGAGATGAAGCCAGGGAAGAAAGGTAATCCCATCAGGAAGTTTCGGTTATGTTAAATTATTACTATTGGATGTTAGTATTGCTTTTCCACACATGGTTATTCTCCTTTGTTTTGTTTTTGGCTTTTAGGCATTTCCTTGAATCCTGAACAGTGGAACCAACTAAAGGAACAGATTTCAGAAATTGATGATGCAGTTAAGAGATTATAAATATTCCTTTCATCTTTACCTGTTGAACTAATTGGCCATGTTTGTTAGGTAGTTTTGTAAAGCCTTTGGATTTATTTCCTAATTTGTAACTTTTAGGTTTAGTTATGTGCAAACCTTGACTTTGTGTGTGAAAGTTATTTTGAGCTATTCTTGTGGGCTGTGGTGGGAGGAGTAGGTGGGTAATCATTATACTTTGTTGGGCATAGTGCACCAATACAGTGACTACAGTCATGTTTTTGTATTGATTAATAAAACCAATTCACTAGCTTAATTTGTTGTTGTTCCTGTTAACAGCTCTCTTAGAGTTAGAAGTCGCAGGACGTGGTTTAATGTGATGTATTGCTTCAGAGAACTTAGTCTAACGCCCCTTTTCCACTGGCTGTAATGATCCCGGCTCGGTTTGCTTTACAAGTGTTTCCACCGGCCTTTTTTCGAGGCTGGCCCTGCTTTTTAGGTCCCTGCGTTGGCCGGCCCTGCTTTCGTGGATGATGCAAGCTTCGCTCCTGTTCACTGATTGGCTGTGGGTGTGGTCAGACATAGTAGCAAAGAGAGAAGAAAAAACGAAGGCCTGGTCCCAATACTCGCATTTCCACCCTTCTCCCGCCCTTGTGTCCTTTAAATGCGGGTTCATGTTGAAGGGTTTGAGTGCGTAATGTGTCCCACCTTCTTCACATCCGCCCTTCACCCCGCCCATTTTGGGTACTATTTCTGCCCTTGCACGAATTCCGTATTTTCACGTATTTCAATGAAGTATATTACCCAAAATTAACTGTTGCATGTGACGTTTTGAGTTGCAAGCAGCAGTTAAAAGGTGGATTTATGGCAATGTTTTGTAGTTTCTTCCAGTCTTTATAGAAAATTCAAAGAAAAATAACATGACAAGACACACATTAGTAATAAACTAGAACATTTCTGAAGAAATTGAAACAGGCCTGCCAAAGTGTGCCCGTCGGTTGAAACCCAGCGTTCTGATGCTAAAAATTAGCATCAATGCTAGGCTTAGCCAAAAAATAGTCAATAGTATGTGGAGAGTCACAAGTATGTTGACTAACATGGATTTATGCCATTCAGTATGTTAAAGTTAGTGTGTAAGCTAAACTGAGCCAAAATGTTAATGTTAGCCTAAATGCTGCCAGTGGCATTTGGATCACTAGCATTTTGTCTTACATTGACTTCCTCCATTCAGTATACTAAACATGGCTAATAAATAAGAAAAATAGCTAAAAGCTTAATTTAGGGGAAAGTTTAAATTAAGCTTTTAGAGGTCAAAAGATGGCTAAAATGCTTATTTTATGATATATTGCACCACTTAAGGCAGCGCACAACCCTGAGAGAAATGTTCAGGCTTTTATTTTGAAATTTTAAGTAAGCTTTATTTTTAAGGGCTACACTAATCTCATGAGTAACAGTGGTTAGGTTAAACCACTTGGTAACACTTTATTTGATGGGGTGTGAATAAGACTGACATGACACTGTCATAAACTTGACATAACACCTGTCATGAACATGAGTAAGTCTTCGTGAATATTTATGACTGTTGCCATAAAGTGTCATTTGGTAAATCATGACACTTTTAATACAAAGTTGACATTATTCAAAATGTCTTCGTTATGACAACTTGACAGTTTTGTCAAGAAATTTGTTTAGAAACTAATTTGTTTAGAAACGAATTTCTGGCTGCAAAGTCAAGTAATTCTGATCTTTCATTCTTACCTGTGAAAGGTAATGCCAACGAATCCAGTTTGTTTTGTAAAACGGTTGAAATAAGTCCACACAGCAGAGGACTTAAGTAGCTCCGATCGCTCTGCTGCCACATACAAGATAGCGGTGACATAACGTACGACTCAGCGCTCCATGAGGGTCTACGTATTCATGTCTATGGTGGGGCCTACCTAACACTAGTTATAACGGCCAGACCTCCTGTTTAAAAAGAAGCCGAAGTTTGGCACCTAATACATATGAGGTATGTCTTATTAACTTTACATTTTCTTTGAGAAAATAACATTGACTATGTTCTTTCTTTCTAATGTTGGCTATGAGCAATTCAAACCAATCCTACTTTGCTGTAAGTTAATGTTAGCTGAAGTTATTAATCTCCATTACTGTAAAGTTAGCCCTTAATATTAAACATATTTTAAAGACAGGCAAATAGGTTTTTTCCCTCCAATTTTAATCTAGCAAATTAAAAGCTAACATGTTAGTCAAAGTTATCCTTTATGTACATTATTTAGCAACTTGGCTGATGTGACAGTGCTTGTGTTCTTTGCTTTGGCAACATGAAGACCACATGTCTTCGCCACATGAAGACCCATGTTAGCCTAAGGACACATGGTGGGGGGGACAAAGTTGGCTAATGAAGACATGGTACGAGTGTGGAGGATGATAAT
>NW_006800631.1:92530-132707 GCF_000485575.1 Poecilia formosa | reverse complement strand
TATTAAGAAATAATTGTATTGCACTTTATAACAACCAGTCATGTTAACTAGACATTTGCCTGCCAGTCTACCATTCTGACAGTGTGCAGCAAGGGACATTTTTGGGATGGTATTTAAATAAATACTAAATTATGATGACATTGTTTTTTGTTTTTGTTCTTTTCTTTTAAGTGACCTCAATCAATTGAGTCATCACCGACTATGGGTGCGTTCACACTGCAGCCTGAAGTGACCCAATTCTGATTTTTTGGCAATTCCGATTTTTTTTGCCAGGGCCGTTCACACTGCCAGTAAATGCGACCTGTATGCATTCTACAGTGTGAACGGGCAAACAACCTGAAAGTATCCCACATGCGCTCTAGAGGGTGCAATAGCAACGTTCTCAGTGTTCTGCCAACTGCCATAAAAAGAAGTGCTCAGTGTTTGCGGAAGTAAACATTGAGGCTAATGGTGGCGCATAGCTTACACATTTGAAGTTGTTGCTCAGTCGGAGTAATATATTAACTTAATCCTCATATTGTCCGTCATGGTTGTTGTTTTTTTTCCCGCTTGCGAGTATCAGGATGGAGAATAGGGAGATTTGTTGAGTATCAGTGACGTTCAGTTTGGATGAATGTGACCTGAACGTTAGGTCGCATTTGAATCGGATACGTATCGGATATGGGTCACATTCGAAAAAGAATCAGACCTGTGCTGTTCACACTGCCATGAAAAGATCGGATACAGGTCGCATTACGTCAAAAAAAATCAGAATTGGGTCACTTCAGGCTGCAGTGTGAACGCACCCTATGAGAATGTCCAGAAGAGATTCACTAAGTTTGAATTCATGAAAAGGCTTTCACCATGATTAACTATTACAAGAACAGCTATAATTTCTGAGCATTTCTGACACCTTCAAAGAGCTGCTGCCAGGAAATGAAGACAAGAAGAAGATCTCCTGTTTTCAGAGCATTACAGGAAGGCTATAACGAAGGAGATGGCTGTTGAAAGAACTTATTTTCTTAAGTTAAAGAATAAATAATTCTGTTTTAGTTTTTCAATCAGTGTTTCAGAGTTACAGACGTTGACCCTCTGTTTGAAGAATAAGTAATCTTTTGTTTTATTCCAATGTACAATGAGTTTGTTCTACAGCTATGGTAGTTATAAGTAGTTCAGTGTGTATCACTTCGCTTGAAATATAAATGACATCTTTATAATTGTTGCTACTTGTTTCACTTTACTTTATGTAAAAGTTAATATTAATGACACTGTAATAACACTTAATGACATTCATAACTGGTGCTACTTGTTCTACTTGATGTAAAAGAAATTGTTAATGACTCTTATTAAATCATTTGAAAGTGTAATAAAGCTTAATGAAATCTTTATTGTTGGTCCTATGGTCCTACTTGTTTTGCTTTATTTCAGGTAGTGGAAATATTAATTGATGTTTTGTTAAAACTTTTGATAGTGTAACATTTAAATCATTATGACTACTATTATGACATATTTATGACATATGATGATTCTTGGTTAATGTCAAGTTGTCATAACAAAGACATTTTGAATAATGTCAACTTTGTATTAAAAGTATCTTGATTTACCAAATGACACTTTATGAGAACAGTCATAAATATTCACAAAGACTTACTCATATTCATGACAGATGTTATGTCATGTTTATGACAGTGTCATGCCAGTCTTATTCACACCCCGTCAAAGTGTTACCAACCAGTTATATTGAAAGTTGAAACTCTTCAACAGTTGAAACTCTTCAACTCCTCACTAGAAGTTGGAGGGAGATCCATCTGTCCGTCCAAATTTCGATAGACTTCTGGTTTTTCAAGGCTGGCAAACAACATAGCTGGTAGGGAGGAATTACTGTATTCACCAGCTGGGTTACCTGGGAACCCCTGCTGCCAGAACATTAGTGCTCTGATGTTGGCAGCCCAATAATAGTGTTTAAATACAGGTAGGCCCCACCCTCTTTCCTCCCTCGGCTTCTGTAAATGCACTTTAGAAATCCTAGTATTTTTCCCATTCCATATGTAGGTTTAAATCGTCGAGTCCAAGTCTTTAAAGAAGGCTGCTGTAAGATAAATAGGAAGATTTTGACATAAATACAAGAACCTAGGTAGGGAGATCATTTTAATTGAATTAATGCGTTTGACGGGGGCAAAAGTTTTTTAGTACTCAATATTTTGCTTTAATCCTGATATAAACTCTGCAAAGTTTAGTTTGAATATAAGTTTTGGGTCTTTGGGTGTAGTAAGACCTAGATAGGTAAGATGGCTCTCAACCACTTTGAATGGGACTTTTTGTAAAAATCCAGATGGGTACATATTGGAAAGAGGCATCAACTCACTCTTTGACCAATTGATTGTATACCTGGAAATTTTACCAAAAGATGCAATCAAGCTGAGGAGGAAAGGAACAGATTTTACTGTCATGTAAATGTCACGTCATCGGCGTATAAACTAACAAGTGTTTCAACTTGTTCGACTCGAAGGCCTTCAACGTGCGGGTGCTCCCTGATTGCCACAGCAAGTGACTCCAGTGCAATAGCAAAAAGCGCTGATGACAGCGGGCAGCCCTGCTGAACTGAGCGCTGCAGGCGAAATGGAGCTGACCGATCATTATTTGTCAGGACGGAGCACATGGGTTCTTGATATATTGGTTTCACCCAGGAGATGAAAGTCTCGCCGAACCTAAACCTGCACAATGATTCAAACATATACGGGCATTCGACCTGGTCAAAGGCTTTATGTGCATGAATGGCCAGAATAAAGACATTGGTATTTTTATGGTCAAGTTATACAGTATTAAGTAATTGTCATACATTGAATAAAAGATAGTCTGCCAGGGATAAACCCTGTTTGATCAGGATGGATAAAAGATGCTAAGCATTTATTCAGTCTAATTTTTGTGATTATCTTGCGATAATCACAAAAGCTGTCAGGTCAGGCAAGTTTCCCATATGGAAGGGACTTTATAGCGTCTCTGAACTCTTGAAACGTCAAGTCAGACTCAAGATAGTCCCTGTCAGATTTATTCAGTTTAGACAGCAGGAGGGATTCAAAGAAATCATTAAAATTAGATTGTGTTGTATTATTCTCTGAAGAATACAGCTTGGCGTAGAACTCTCTGAATCTGCGATTTATGTCAGGAGGGTTGGTTAAGAGAGTACCAGTTTTTGACTTGATGCTATAAATTGATCTTGTGGCTTGGGCACCCTTAAGTTGTAGCACTAACAGTTTTCCAGGCTTATATCCAAGCTCAAAATTCTTATGTCGTAGTTTCCAAAGCAAGTTACTAACCTAGTCGCTCAGAATTCCATTATATTCATATCTATGAATATAACGGACGACGAGTATAAGTATTTCCTTATACTCGTCAGGTGATTCAGAGATTTTGTACTTTCTTCAAAGTCAAATTTATTTTAAGTCATGTTTGATATATACAACATTTTTATAGCAACTAAAGAGTTACTAGATTGTGCTATAAAATGGTACTGAGCCTGGAAAATACATAATGCTGGCCCTTTAACCAAGGGCGTAAATCCCATCTCATAATTGGGCAGCACCATAAACAGGGAAATTTTTTAAGAGCAATTTTGGGGTGGTCAGCAAAGTTACAGTAAAATGTAATGTAAAATGTGGTTTAATTTTTTGTGTGTGTTCAAGGTGCATCATCAAAAATGACGAGTAAGTAGCAATGAATAACAAAAGTGTTTTTCTCAGTTAACCTGTTGAGACCCACAGAAGTCAAACTAAGATTCAAATGCTGCTTAGATATGAGTTTGATTCAGTGTCACCGATCTAATCACTGCTACACCTTTACAAAAACTTAAGGCTCTAAATAAAAAGTTTTAATAAGTAACTCTACTTAATGCAATTCCTCATAAATATTGATTTATTGCAGTGGTTCTCAATACAAGTATCATAACTTAAATTTCAAGGTCAGTACCAGAGTTTTTCTAGAAAAATATTCAGATTTTATTTTGTGGTTTTAAAGGCTCTACATTGAAGAAGATAAGAAATAAAGGCATACTCCCGCTCTTCTTCCTTCCCGGGATTTACGCCTATGAGCAGAGCAGTCAAGCACAAGTTAACAATGACAATTAAATTTAATTTCCACAGAGAATGGCTTTGTTGAGTGTCAATCTTTTTAGAGACACATACAGAACACACAGCAGCAAGTGTCTGGGAAATGTCAACAAATCCTCAACATCCCCTCCCTACAAGACAGCCCACCATTATGCAGTCAATTTTGTTCAAATAGTTACTGGGTTGGAAAAAGTTTTATTCCTAGTAGGCATGACGATGTGAACTTTACTCAGAGTCTGCACATCTGAATGCTCAGTATACTGCCTGTGACACAGTCCTTTTTTCCTTCTCATGTACTCAAACCTACAGTCCTCTTATAATGTATCATGAAACATAATCAACTTGTTTTGTCATTATCTGAAATCATACAACAATCAAGTTGTCACTGTTATTACAGATCATGAATACAGAATACAGATTATATATTTCAATTATTCATTACAGACATCGTAATCACAAAACCTCAATCATTCCAACTATTACACACATATGTATTTTGTATTTCTTTTCTTTAATCATCCTTAAATCAATATACAAGATCACTGTTATTCCTCAGGCCTTTACCCTGCTTTCTGCGTGTACCTAGAGAGATCTCACAAGTTCATGCCAGTTTTCTTGACAAGGGAAATGGAATGGTTTGTCTTTTGCAAAAGTGTTATTTTAAAATTACACCATCTGATCAGAGCAAATATTGAGGATGGCACAGAAGGTGCAGGAAGTCAGCAATACCTTTCCTTTTTATTAAACATCCTGATATTTTTTAAAGAGTTCAATTAAGTTCTAAAGATAAAAGCTTAATGAATTCCCCCTTAAAGTCCACTATTATGCCCAATTCAATTTTCGCATGTTTCTATACTTCCATTTGGGCAGGGCCGTGCAGAGACTTTTAAAGAGGAAGGGGCTCAAAGTTAAAAAGGGGCACATTAAACAAGATCTTAAAACACCATACATCAACATAGCAACTACCCATATTAATCAAGAATCTAATATTTAACTGGATCATATTATATCATTGTCATCATGTGTGGACAATGCAAAGCAAATGTAGTCTGTTTTCCCCGATAGGTATAATGTTGCTGAAGGGTTTCTTCTGCTGACAGAGCTGAAGGACTGTGTTGATCTGAGACTGTAGTTTTTAAACAGACCATAGGAGAGAAGGTTGCTGGTTATGAAGTTATGAAATAAGCAAATTTGCTGCTATTTTACTAAATAAACCCAAATAATATCTGACTGTTTAGCCTCCATAGAAACTTGGCTGCAGATTGCTCTAAAGATCGGAAAAAAAGCTCAGAGGGGTTAACTATATAATTTTACGATTTTAACACCTCAGAGAGATCTAGAATTTTAAGGTTGAGAGATAAATTATTTTCATTAGATTTTCATTCTAGAAGATCTTGAGAAACATACACACATTTAAGGTCAGTCGATTACTGTGACAGTGTCTTCATAGGTCTGCCTTGAAAAATCTATCAAGCTTCTACTGAAGGTCTATTGGCTACAGTCTTATGCTATCTGTAATCTTTGTATTTGAGCTGGGTTTGTTCACAGATACTTCACAGTAATAATACCCAATAACCAATGATTGATTTTAAGCTGGCCAATGAACCTGGCCCCACTATCACAGAGTTCACTAAATCTATATTTAATCACTGCTAGTGATGCTGATGTTCTGCTCTAAATCAGATTCTGCCTAAGGCCCCATAAAGGCCCTGGGGCTGGCCCTGAGTTAGAGCTGTTCCCCTGCACTGTGCACTTCTCTCCTGGATGTGAGAGGCCAATAGGGACATTTAATTTATGAGGCACTACTAGGGACAGAGTATGAGGCTTTTCTGTTTTGTGACTGTTGGGCCACAGAGGCTGTTTTGGTTGCCCAGACTTCTTGTTTTTTTCCCCGATCTATCAACAGTGATGTGAACCTACCTAGTTAAGTTAATCCTTGGTGAAGCAGAAAGCGAACAGTGAGCAGGTGGTACCAGGGCTTTGAGGTGCGTAACGGTGATAGTCATGGTACCGTTTCTCTATATCAGGATACCTGATTCTGACCCACAGCAGTGGGACCGACTCAGGCTGCCTGCAGCAAACTGGGCATTTAGTCCAGCACTGGGGCAGCCTGATAAAATTAAAGTCAGAAGTGTTCTCTGCAGACTAATCATCTTTGCGTTGGGGTGCGAGGAAGGGGCTTTCCTGCTATTATGAGAATTACAAAAATAAATAGAAATGGTTTTTCTAACTTCCACACCAGACCTATGGTTTTATTCACAAACAAGTGTATGTTGGAAAAAATATATTCTTGCCCATAATTTGATAGAGTTCTGCCTCCCTCATCCTCACTATGGCCCCGGTGTCTTAGCAACATATAGAGGCAAGGGCACTGAGAATTGGTTCAGTCATTATTAGACCAAGGGTAGAGAGACTCGTTTATTTAGCTAAATTGTTATTTTTAGTTAAATACTATTTTTGAAGCCTGTTTGTGCCCTTCTAGATAAAAAATAAAATAAAAATCAATAAATTATTGAAAAAGGGAAAAAAAGAGACTCAAAATGGGCACTTAGAGCATCATAGGGGCAGTTGCCCAATAATCAACAACCTTTTTGATCAATTAAACTATCTCACTTTCAGGCCCAACTCCTTTCTAATTACCTGAAGCCAACTGTTGGAGGATGGAATATCATAAATGCCACAAAAATGATCAATTGTCTATACCTGCTTATCCCTGTAGGGTCGCCAGGGAAAAGGTTAGGGTTACTTCTGAAATCAGCTAGTATGGTATGTTCTCTTATGTTTTTATTTGGGGGGGGGGGCACTATGTATACTCTGAAGGGGAACTTAAATAGATATCTAAATTTTCTGAAGCTTGAATAAAGCTCTTACCTCTGACTGTATTGTCTAAGATCCAAGACTTTGGCTGATTCTGCTCATCAGATGATCATCTTTTATCCCCTTCCTTCTTTATCACTGTTGCTATTAGATACTAAACCAGTAAGGTTGTATATATCCAGCAGGCATTGGGTGAGCAATAAGGCACACCCTGCAATAGTTCACTAGTCCATCAGATGGTAACACAGAATGCATATGAGAGAGCAATTTAAAGTAGCTTATTAACCTTACAGATATGTTTTCTACAATTAGAAAACTCTCATGAATGCCAAACACAAGTGGTTTCTCTCAGTAGGGCTTTTTGATTGTCTACATTTTCACCAGCTGTCTCCTGCACCTTTTGATATTTTGATTGCATGACAAGTGTTTTCTCTTGTTTATGTTTGTCTTTCTCTATATCTTCTATCAGGTACCTCTGGCTCCAGAGCAGCTTGTGTACTCTGTAGTTACTGGCCTGAGAACTGTTTATTGGTTTTTGTTGTCTCTTTTTCTTTCATCCAGTTTGTTTTTTCCTCTTAGTGTCCTCTCATTGCAACAAGCAGAGGCAGATGTCTGTTTTCCATTAGTTTGGCTTCATCAAAGGTTTCCTTTGTTTTAAATTGATTTAACATCATTTGGTGAATATAAACAGGATTGCTGGGTTGATCAAAGCACAAAAGATTACAACAACATGTTGTGACATACGCCTACAGTGATTAATGACCACAGGTCTAGTTTGCTGATTAAAGCTTGCAATATCAGTATTTTTTTTTATAACTATAGAAGCAAGATAAGAATTTGTCATATCTGCCTTATCAATGCTCAAATTTATGAACAAACCTATCAAGGCATGTTGGGATAGGCAGAATGAAGGTATGAAACACTAAGGTATGTAAAGGACTTAGAGAAAGGAAGAGTAAAGCAAAGACGGAAGGAAGCCATTTTTCCCCAAGCTGAAAGAGGATGCATTCCATTGCAGCTTGACCATGAACAGTGTGAGATCTGATAAGTTTTTGACGTCAGGCAAATCAGCAGTTGATGGCTATGTGGATAATGTCCAAATCAGCATCATAACACGGTAGTGAGGAAATGACTGTACTCAGCTTTCTTTGTTAAAACTGAGATTGAGTGACTTCCTTTTGTGATGTTTACAACAGTCTTACATCAGATATCCCCAAATCCTCTGGGGATGCTGCTTTCCTCTCATGCAACAGTACAAGTTCAACTTTACCTATTTCTCCAAAACTCAACATGGTTTGTTTTCAAGAAATATTTCAGAAAAGTGTTGACAAGCAAATTTGCTTTTTCAATATAATGACTCAGAAAATTAACTAAGTTAATTGATAAAAGTAGAGAGTAACAAAGTGCATTTGAAATATTTTAGTAATGGTTACAAAAAACATTGTCATGTTACTTAATTCTGAACCTTTATGACTCACAATGTTTAACGCAGGTCTTGAGGTCTACTGCACATGTCTTTCACTTGTCTTGGGTGAGTAGCTGAGCATTTAGTAAAGCGTAGAATAAAACAAAAATGTCTTTTATTGTACCTTTTTGGAGAAATTCATATATATACTGGCGCCAAAGTGACAGGTAAATGGAAGCATGATTCACACAATGGTAAAAATATAACAAAGGTCAAATTTTCAACATGAAAAACAACAACAACACAGTTATTAAAAATAGCACTCTCAGATTAAAATAAATTTGGGACCATGTAGGATAATTAAAAAATTTGTATGTTTGTGCATAAAAAACCTAGCATTTACTGAAAAACTGCAAATAACAGCAGGGATGTAAACAACTTATTGAAACAATTACAAATGTTATTATTTTTTAAAGATGTCTAATAATGATAACAGGGTTTAAATACATCCTCCTTTGAGGCTAGATACAAAACTCAGTTGAAGTACCTCACTGTCAATCCAATTTATTTTTATATAGTGCCAATGGACAAATAATGTCATCTGCAAATGTCTTTTACAAATAATTTTTTTTCAAAACACATTTAGAGAAAGGAAGTCAATTCAATCATTCAGACACATCCAAATATACATGCATTCCAAATTAGCCTAGTTATCAAACAATGCAGTACAGTTCAAATTACTATCAAATTTGCAAAAAAAATAAAAATAAAATCTCACAGAATGGTTTACTTACTTTTAGGATTCCTTCTCCTGGATCAGCATGCATGAGTGGTACACTTTGCAGCAATTCCTAATTCTGAGAATGCACATTACTATCAAACTTGTAGTAATGTGCACAAATGCACATTACTAGTCTACATATATTGTAAACCCAATGCTAAACTGGATTTAACCAGTTGAAAAAGTGCTAGTTACCAGATGTTATAAAACATCTGGTAACTATGTACTACAAGTGACTGCTTTCACATCCACTTGCTCTTTCTGTTTTTCCATTTAACAACATTGTGAACAGATGTGTCATTAGGCCCGAGCAGTGAAGTGCTGATGAAGGCCTATTGTAATCGCAGGATTTCTTCTTTTTTTTATTTTTCTGCCACTTTACACAGCCTTCTGGGGCCTTTAACATATTCAAAAACTCACCAAACTTGACCCAAAATTGTCCCCCGAGGAAAATTTTTGGATTCCAGTGGAATAGCAAGCGGGCGTGGCCAAACTGCTCTACAGCGCCCCCTAAAGTGATTGGGAGAAACCATAGGTCGTAGAGGTCTGAAACTCAGTACGTAGGTAGATCCCCCAAATCAAGAAAAAAAAGTCTCTTGGAGGTACCCTCTGAAATGCACAGGAAGGCTGACATTTTGGGTCAAAGATCAAATTTTGGTCATTTTTCATTTTTACTCACATCGAACTTTGACAAACTCCTCCTTGAGATTTAGACCTATCAGTTTCATTCTTGGTCAGAATTCAGTTAAGGCATGGGGCTTTAAAAGGTATCAAAAAAATTACTTTTTGTATATGTTCAGGGGGCGTAGCAGAGTGGCAAACTTGACGTACGCCCCCTCAGAACAGGAAGTGACTTTTTTACTTGGAAAGCTACATCTCTGGCTCTCTTGACCTAATCAAGATGATCTTGAGTCAGATGACAGATGACAAGTTGGTCTCACTTGCTTTAAAACGCCCAGAGTTTTCAGAGGAGGGCATGGTGGCGTGGTGAGGTCACAGGTCTTGCTGCCGCCATACATTTGGCTCTAGATTCCAGCTGCACCAAACGCTCCATGAAACATCAAGATGGAATAACTTCCCCATATAAGCTCCCAGCTGCATCAAACTTCATTTGTATCATCACACACCGGAGCTCATCACATTCAAATGGACAATTGATGACATCACTTTAGCCCTGCCCCCTTCCAACAGGAAGTCACCATTTGGAAGGAGCAGTTAGAGCAATTAGAACAGTCTTTCTTTCTGTTGGAAGAAAAACTTCTCTAAATCATACATGCATTATCCTATTTGCAGCAAACTTGTTATGGGCTTGACCTTTGTTAGCCTCTAAAGAGCCCAATAGCTTGAAATTGCAATTCATTTCGACTGCGGTTGTGCATCGTCAGGGAGCGCTGCGGAAGATGTCAGTGTGTGTCGCCTGGCGGACAGCTGCAGGAACTGTGCGAGAGCTTGGCTTTGCTGGAACCCCCGCAGTTGCCACGAGGCCTTCTGTGCACTTCCCTGCGAGGGCCTCCAACACCGGTTGCAGCTTTAATTTGCTTGTTATTTTGTGGAAAAGGTAATTTGATTTTGTGATTTTCAATCTGCGTGAAAAGTGTAAAGATAATTGTTTAAAGGTACATTCAGGCTTTTACTTAAGATTTTATTTAATACAAAGAACAACTGAATTATGAAAATTACTATAATTAGAGCTTTGTGCCAGCTCTTGCCAAAAATCCTTGAAGAAACGGCAGGCAAGCCTGACTTAGTAGGAAATGAATTAGCAGCAACTAAGGGTTGTATGCTGCATCCAGCTTATGAGATGCAATATTTCTTTTAAACCCCTAACCATCAGGCCCGGAAAATAAACTTGAAAAAGCGACATGCAGGCGTTCTGCTGCATGTTAAGGAGTGCAGGCTATGACACAAATAACAATGTAAATCAGAGAACTATGGGTGAATCTTTCTGCCATAATCCAAGACTACACATGTCAGTCTGAAAGGAGGATTTCATGTCCTTTGTTCTCAAAACTTTTAATACTTTTGCTTACATTTTCATTTTGAAAGCAGGACTTCATGTCTTTCTTTTTAAAACTTGTAATGCTTGTACTCAAAACTTCTCATGCTCAGATATAGTCTCTGCTTAGATTCTCTGCTGCTTCTGGAACAAAAAAAATGCACCGTTGCCTGGCAACTTCTCAGCCAAAAGAATGAAAGTGTTGTACTGGGTGCATTTTGTTTCCTACTAGCGGGTGTGCCTGTGTGGCTACTATCGATTGTAGCAAAGCAATCTGCGCCACCCAGAGGATGTAGGAAGAAACAATTTTGCTCCATATTACATCCGCCATCAGTGTGCTACTGATCGTTAACAACCTTCTGATTTTAGGCAGGCGTTTGTTCACCCAAACAACTCCTTACATTCCTACAACCTGCATCCGATTGTAGCAAATTGCTAAAATTGGTAGTAGCCACATAGGCACACCACTAGAATGAAAAAAAAAATGCACCCAGTACAACACTTTCATTCTATTGGCTGAGAGGTTGCCAGGCGACGGTGCCAAAAGGCGGTTCCAAAAGCAAGCAGAGAATGTTTCATAAGCAAGCAGATAATTCTGCAAGAGTGTGAAGAGAACATTACAAATTTTGAGAAGAAAGACATGAAGTCCTGCTTTCAAAATGAAAATGTGTGCTCTCGAATTATGTCAGAAAAATTCCCCCATAGAGAACTTCTTTTTGGTATTGCTGTAGTGGAAATTAAAACATTTTTACTAGCCACTCATACAAATGTATGAGTGGCTAGTAAACACCAGACACCAGTCACTGTTTTTTTCTTTCAATTACAAACCCCACCAGTACAAGCAAATGACATAAAATACATGATTTATTCTTAACTCTATGGAAACCAGTTTACTGACAATAAGTTTATCATACATATGTACGTATACAGACTAATTAGAATAAACTATGGATACCATAACAGAGGTGTAGTGCAATAAGTTCAGTTGTAGTAATTACTAACAGTAAATTTAACTACACAACGTTCTTGCAATCATTTCCTATGTTGAACATTTCCACATTTTGCCTACTACTCCCCCAGACAGTATTTACTGAAGATGTGTCTAGTTACTTTTAAACATTTTTAAAGTGTTATCAATAGCTGTTTTCTAATTGTTCTATTTGTTGTTCCTTACTTATTACGTTTTCTATTGAAATTCACAATTATTCTTCTTATTAAAAATATCTCAGAACGTGTTCATTATTAATTCCATGAGCCATCATCATTCCTGTGTTATCCCCATACCTATCAAGTCTCCCGTTTTTTTCTGGGAAACTACTGTATTTTATATGCCCCCTCATCCCCTCTCACATTAGTTTCTTTCCTTCCCCACCTTGTAGTAATACCTTCTGTGTGGTAATTAACATATTGGTTAGTTTGACACATTTTTCTGAATGGGTTTACGCGCTTTTTAGCTTTTGTTATAGTTTTTCTGATACTCCCCATCTCGTATCCGCTCACTTAGCTGAAATGGTGCTATTTATAACCTTAGAGAGGAGTTGGGGGCAGGGGACTAAGGGATTTCATTGGATAAGCTCAATGTCATCAGTGAAATCAACAAATGGGCTGTCGCGGTCGATATATTATAATATTTTTTTTTGTTAAATTATGACAGCCTAGGTCCATCCCATATACAGGTCCTTCTAAAAAAATTAGCATATTGTGATAAAGTTCATTATTTTCCATAATGTAATGATAAAAATTAAACTGTCATATATTTTAGATTCATTGCACACCAGCTGAAATATTTCTGGTCTTTTATTGTTTTAATACTGATGATTTTGGCATACAGCTCATGAAAACCCAATATTCCTGTCTCAAAAAATTAGCATATTTCAACCAACCAATAAAAGAAATGTGTTTTAATACCAAAAAAGTTAACCTTCAAATAATTATGTTAAGTTATGCACTCAACACTTGGCCAGGAATCCTTTTGCAGCCTTCAATGCCGCGTAGCATCGAGGCAATCAGCCTGTGGCACTGCTGAGGTGTTATGGAGGCCCAGGATGCTTCGATAGCGGCCTTAAGCTCATCCAGAGTGTTGGATCTCTCAATTTTCTCTTCACAATATACCACAGATTTTCTATGGGGTTCAGGTCAGGAGAGTTGGCAGGCCAATTGAGCACAGTAATACCATGGCCAGTAAACCATTTACCATTGGTTCTGGCACTCTGATCAGGTGCCAGGTTGTGCTGAAAAATGAATCTTCATCTCCATAAAGCTTTTCAGCAGATGGAAGCATGAAGTGCTCCAAAATCTCCTGATAGCTGCTGCATTGATCCTGCCCTTGATAAAACACAGTGGACCAACACCAGCAGCTGACATGGGTCCCCAGACCATCACTGACTGTGGGTACTTGACACTGGACTTCTGGATTTTTGGCATTTCCTTCTCCCCAGTCTTCCTCCAGACTCTGGCACCTTGATTTCCGAATGACATGCAAAATTTTCTTTCATCAGAAAAAAGTACTTTGGACCACTGAGCAACAGTCCAGTGCTGCTTCTCTGTAGCCCAGATCAGGCGCTTCTGCCGCTGTTTCTGGTTCAAAAGTGGCTTGACCTGTAGCCCATTTCCTGCACACACCTGTGGATGTTTCTACTCCAGACTCAGTCCACTGCTTCCGGAGGTCCCCCAAGGTCTGGAATCGGCCCTTCTCCACAATCTTCCTCAGGGTCCGGTCACCTCTTCTCGTTGTGCAGCATTTTCTGCCACACTTTTTCCTTCCCACAGACTTCCCACTGAGGTGCCTTGATACAGCACTCTGGGAACAGCCTATTTGTTCAGAAATTTCTTTCTGTGTCTTACCCTCTTGCTTGAGGGCGTCAATGATGGCCTTCTGGACAGCAGTCAGGTCGGCAGTCTTACCCATGATTCCGGTTTTGAGTAATGAACCAGGCTGGGAGTTTTTAAAAGCCTCAGGAATCTTTTGCAGGTGTTTAGAGTTACTTTGTCGATTCAGATGATGAGGTTAATTGCTCGTTCAGAGAACCTTTTCATGATATGCAAATTTTTTGAGACAGGGATTTTGGGTTTTCATGAGCTGTATGCCAAAATCATCAGTATTAAAACAATAAAAGACCAGAAATATTTCAGTTGGTGTGCAATGAATCTAAAATATATGACAGTTTAATTTTTATCATTACATTATGGAAAATAATGAACTTTATCTCAGTATGCTAATTTTTTGAGAAGGACCTGTACAGTATGTCCATCAGTCTGTAGTCCAGTCAGCCACTCCTACCCTGGACAGATTCTGGACCGTATCTCTCCATGTTTCAGACCAAACATGAAGGAAAACTTGACCAGTTCTTGTTAGCCACTGTACTAGCCTAGCATATCACCGCCACTTCCTGGACATAAAATTATCACGTTTATACAAGATAAGTGTCACGTTTTAACAAGATAACTATCATGTTTTTACAAGATGCGTATCACGTTATAACGTGATAGCGCTCAAATTTTTTTCCCCTGCGTGATAGCAATGTACTTACGTAGATTTGAGATTCGGGTGGAGGTTTGTAAACGTAAAGCCAGGGCTATGGAAGTATTTAAAACAAAACATATGCATGTTAGAATGGCAAAGGTCAAAGTCTAGACCTAAACTCAATCGACAATCTGTGGAAAGATCTGAAAACTGCTGTTCACAAACATTCTTCATCTAATCTGACTGACCTGGAACTTATTTGCAAAAAAGAATGAGCAAAGCTGGTAGAGACAAACCCTAAAATACTTTCTGCCGTATTAGCAGCAAAAGGTGGTTCCACAAAGTATTGACTCAGGAGCACTGAAACTTTTGCATATCACACTTTTCAGTTTTTTATTTGTAAAAAAATGTCTTGAATCATTTATAAGTTTATGAACTATATTTATGTTTGTAGTTGTAATGTGACAAAATATGGAAAAGTTCAAGGGGTAAGAATACTTTGCAAACCACTTCTTATACAAAGAAAATCTGTGCAATACACAATACACTGTTTTATACAAAATACTATATTTGATTTCTTGTACCATTCCTCCATCATTTAGCCTTTTTTCACCACATTTTTGAGCCACAAGTTTATTATTTGTGACTTAAAATCAGTCTCCGAAATTGAAGCAAAAAGCACTCTTACTGTGAGGCTGCACAACGACTGCATAATTTTTTCTTTGTACAAACCACAATTTCCTAAATTTTTACTTCTAGAATGGCAATCTTTGTTTGCTGTATCTGTAATTTAGGACATCTGTCTAACTGTTGAATCAGCAAAGCAAAAAAAAAAAAGAAAAAAAGAAAAGAAATTCCTTGTTCCTTGCTTTATGACAATAAAGTAACCAAGTTAGTTCCAATACAGTTTTACTATAAATAAATAAATAAATATAGATATTTTGTAGTTTGAAACAGACAGTGTAATTTTAATTTAATAAACAGTCAATTTGAAGAGGATAAATCTGTGTATTATAAAATATATTTCAGGACCAATACACCAGAATAAGAGAGAGAAAGAAATTATAATAAGATCATAAACTGAAAACCTGAGCAGTGGAAAACACACACACGCGCACACGCACACACACACACACACACACACACACACACACACACACACACACACACACACAAAAGGAAAACCTTTTTTTCATAGAGCATTCTTCAATTCACCAGTAAACTTCATCTTTGTGTGTTTAAGGAAAGTCTAAGGCAGTGTTTCCCAACCCTGGTCCTCAAGGCACACTGTCCTACATGGTTTAGAGGTTTCCCTGCTTTAATGTGCCTGATTCAGCTGATTGCAGTTCAACAAACGCCTGTTAATCAGTCATCGATTGAAATCAGCTGGACTGAAGCAAGGAAATACCTAAAACATGCAGGGCAGTGAGTTTTGAGGACCAGGGTTGGGAAACACTGGTCTAAGGTGACTGGGGTGTGTACCTGTTAAAACAGACCCAGGTTCTAAGAAGTAAATCTGCCCTAAATACAACAAGAAATGTCAAATTGCAGTGGATATGGAATCACTGAAAAATACAGTAAAAACTTTATCCACATTCACATGTATAATCTGTCAGGAACTCATCCTTAATGTGGATTAAGCTGCTGAGAAGTTTGATCTTATGGAGTCCTCTCGTAACTGATGGTGCTTCATGGATTCAGGCTCTTCAACACGTGTACGCCGCTGAATAGTTATCCTGTAGTTTTTTCTGCAAAACCAGGCAAAGCAAATTTGATTATTTATTATGTTTCTATGCTGGTTTAACTATGATGCAGTGAAATACGTTACATTTTTTCAAGCTAAAGTCACAAGCTTTTGCTTCAGTTGGTCTATGTTTGAGATGCCACTGCCCACAGAGTGTTTAAAAACAAAGGGGTGCAATGCTGTGCTTTTATAAAATCAGTCAAACACACAAGGTGTGTAACTTGTCTGCTTTGCACTTAGCACAACAAATTGAAGACATAATTTAAAAAGTTGAAATTTTAAAATGAATCCTAAAATATACAGGGAGCCAGTAAAGTGAGGCCAGGACAGGGGTCACTTGCTCTCTCTTTCGAGTTCCTGTCAAAAGTCGACAGGAACTCAACTGACTGACTCCCAGATAAAGTGAGTTACAGTAATCCAATCGAGTCGAAATAAAAGCGCGGATCACTGTTTCAAAATGCTGCCTGGAAAGAAAAGATTTCACTGATATGTACTAAAATATGTACTAAAATTATTTGTTTTTTTGTTAGGGTTTTTTTTGTACAACATAATAAGCCCTCCGGTCACCTTGTTACCTTTGACCTTTTGCCCGTGACGCACGACGCAGTTGCTTCTCGTGCAGTGAGATAAGGCGGCCAGCTGCGGAGCTCAACGTAGTGAACATTCCAGATAGCAGAACAGGTTTTGGTGAATTAAAAAAAAAGGTTTTTGGTGAATAAAGTGGAGTAGACTTGCTACTTGTCAGATGACGGAAAACGTTGAAGTATCGTTTCTGCTTCAGCGGTTTAAGCAGAGAGGTAATGAAATACAACAGACACTGATAGGCCTCTGCGTCTGCCTTTCTCTGAAGAACTACTGAGTGGAGGAGACAGCCAGGTGAGGAAAAACTGTTCTTATCTATCAATTCAGTATTTTTATCATACAGACATTAGGCTGTTGTTGTTGTGCTAATAGCTAGCTGTTAGCTAACTACTTTGCTAGCAAAGTCAGATAACTAAAAAACTTCTTCCCTGTATCGTTAATGATAGCAGTCAGTCTTCAATATTGCTTATGCAATAGGGGGCACATCTCCCGTCCAAAACTGATCATCTCCATAATGTCTTCTAATTTCCTTTGCTGCATAATGTACATTGTATTTATTCTAGCGTTAGGTAAATGTATCTTGAAGGAGAATAGCACTTAAATAAAAGTCCAACAAGGATATTAATTTAGAATTAAAAATAACTCACCCTGAATTACCACTATAGATATAATGTATGCAATAATCAATCAAGTTGCTCCTGTCCAATAAAAGCTTGTCATTAATGAAGGGAAAAAAACTCAATCCAGACTTTAATTTTAGGGTCTGGTTCGCAGAGTATGAAGTTAAATTTGTTTCACAATTATTCAATGAAAAAAAAACAAACAAAAAAAAAAACTAACCTCAAACGGCCATTTAGAACACTGACTCCTAAGGGTTAAGTAAAATAAAATTGTAATCAAAATTTTTGGAATTGTAATTTCTTTTTTTTAAACAAAAAGTTTTGTTTAAAAAACTTCTTTTAAAATTAAATAACTAATTTTTGTTTCGTGAACTTAAAAAGTTATTTGCCAAACATAAACTTTTATTTGCACACATCAGAAATCTTTTGTTACGATTTTAGGCCCTGCCCATGACATCATGTGAGAATCACAAGCAAAACTTTGAGTCACAAAAACTTAGAATAGCAAGAAAAGATTTATGACGAGCGCAAATAAGTTTGTTTTGCAAATAATTCTTTCACTTCATGAGACAAAAATGTGTGATTTTAATTTTAAAACAAGTTTTTTTAAGCAAACCTCAGTAGGCTTTTCTCATGGTGACATGCATTAAGAATTCAATTTTTGCTTTTTTTTTGTTTTTTTTTTTTTTTTTTTTCTGCAGTTCCACATTAAAGTTTGATGCAGCTCTGCTTTCCTGAATGGACCATCTTCATCTCCACAGCAAGTGTAGCAAACAGGCAGCTCTTTTTTATAGATTACAGTACACTAAAAGGTTGCATTGTGCCCTTGTACACTATTTTTAATAGTGTAATTCTGTAAAGACAAAATATGTAAATCAGAGCTAAACCACCAACTCTGATTTACATATCTTGCTAAATTACGGGTTTGAATATTGCAATACTTTCCTATAACAAAATAAACCTGCAGAAAGAAATTATTAATAAAATATCTTACATATGCATAGTTGTATGCTCTATATAGAGATTTTCCTTAGCTTTGATTGTATATCTCACAATTTTGTAATTTATCATTGTTTATTAAACTCTGAAAGCTGTGTGGCTTTGTTAATACTCTGTCCTAGAATGCGGTTAGATGTGCACATTTTTTTTGAGCACCTGCCCCTTTTAGTGGTCTCTGCACGGCCCTGCCTTGGTAATGTAATATAATGTAAAAGATTTGTAAAGCTGCTAATAGAAAATTAGCTTGAACGGTCCAGTTCAACAGCCAAACATTTATGCTAGCGTCTTTGTGTTTGTGTGAAACTGAGTTTAAACTTTAAATTAGTTGATTCTCATGGTTGGCGGTGTATATTTCTGAGGTATTTTTGGCTTCAAAACGGTGTGTTTGATAACATTTGATAACAATAATTAAATTTAACTACTCAATGTTTGACATTGTCTAGCAAAATGTTTTTACGTCAGGCTACATAGCTGCTACATCGATGAGCTGCTGCTCTATGCTGTAGTTGTGGGTATGTTGTTTGCTGCTGAGCATAATCATTTTGTGGCTAAAACAAACATTATTTTTCCAAGTTATGTGAAACTTCTGTTAAAATCATTTGAAGGCTCAGAATCAGTCCAGTGCCAATCCACATTCTCAGGGGAGAAAAACTCACCTGGTATAAATTACATTTTTAGCTATTAGAGTAACACTTACGAGAAATTTATTTAATCGTAGAATGTCATGAATATGTGTGTAGAGCTGCACTGATGCAGTTTTCTGGCCAATTTCTGGTTACCGATCTTTAAAAAGCCTGACCCGCCAATTTTGATTTTGGTTGATATAAATTTTCTTTTGTCTGAAATGTCGCTAAATATACCAAAAAAGTCGGTGAGTTGGCAACAATGGGGTGAATATTGTTAACTGTAAATGTGCAGACCTGACCTGGTGGGCTGGTCTGTCAGTCAAACCTCTCACTGCAGAGCAGAAAAGGACAGAGGCTGATCCTTAATTGCTGACGAAGATAAGATTAGGGGAAAAGATCAGCTTCACATGTAAGTATTGGCCAATCACGATCCCCCAAAATTAAGGAAATCGGCGCCCAGAAATTGACTGGTCGATAAATCAGTTGGCCAATAAATGTATCCTGTTATACATGTATATAATGTAAAAAGCACTGCCAGAGATGCAATAAATTTATAGCAGATATGTGAATGATCTAATGATCGGACTGCTGATTGCAGCCAGTGCAATCAGCAATCACATTTAAAAAAAAAAAAAAAGATACCTTGCACATTTAACAGTCAGGCGTAGAGCCTCAATGACAACTGTGAGGATTTGTTTTTTTCTGTGTGCTTATTTAGGTTTCTGTGTTCTGTTGAGTTTCCGTGTTGNTCATGAATATGTGTGTAGGGCTGCACTGATGCAGTTTTCTGGCCAATTTCTGGTTACTGATCTTTAAAAAGCCTGACCCGCCAATTTTGATTTTGGTTGATATAATTTTTTTTTTGTCTGAAATGTCGCTAAATATAGCAAAACAGTCAATGGCAACAATAGGGTGAATATTGATAACTGTAAATGTGCAGATCTGACCTGGTAGGCTGGTCTGTCAGTCAAACCTCTCACTGCAGAGCAGAAGAGGACAGAGGCTGATCTTTAATTGCTGACGAAGATAAGATTAGGGGATAAGATCAGCTTCACATTCAAGTATCGGCCAATCACGATCCCCCAAAATTAAGGAAATCGACGCCCAGAAATTGACTGGTCGATAAATCAGTTGGCCAATAAATGTATCCTGTTTTACATGTATATAATGTAAACAGCCCTGCCAGAGATGCAATAAATTTATAGCAGATATGTGAATGATCTAATGATCGGACTGCTGATTGCAGCCAGTGCAATCAGCAATCACATTAAAAAAAAAAGAAAAAAAAAAAAGATACCTCGCACATTTAACAGACAGGCGTAGAGCCTCAATGACAACTGTGAGGATTTGTTTTTTTCCTGTGTGCTTATTTAGGTTTCTGTGTTCTGTTGAGTTTCCGTGTTGTCCCATCTACCCTTGATTGCTCCCAGGTCTGTCTTGTTTCCCCAAATACCCTGTGTATTTAAATCCACTCGTGTCTCTTGTTTCCTTGTTGGGTCCTTGTCTTGTTTATTTGTCTATTTGTTTGTCATTATGATTTGCTACCAGTTCTGAGCTCTTACCCTTCTGCTCACCTGTGCTGCCAGATTTCATTCTACAAACCTGGGTCTACTGGGTCTACCTCACCACTCTACCACCACCAAATCGTGACAATAACTCTGCGCCGTCTCACTTTCCAGCCCTGCATTCAATGATAACTTGCCATGCATGAGCCATGTCTCTCAAAAGGTTCAAAAACCATGACTGAGGCAAAAGAGTCAAAATGTTTTTTTTTCTCCTTTAATTTTCAGCCACAAACTTTTAAATTAAAATATCTACTGTTATGTGCTCCTGTCTCTCACCTTCTGGTCTTCTCCTATCTCTCCCTCATTTTGACTCTCCACATCAAGCGGATAGCATAGCATTAATGTATTTACAACAGATGCTACATGTAGCAGTGTACGATATCAGAATATGAACTAACTAAAGATAAAATAATTATGTTATCATAAAGAATGAGAATTTTAACAACTGATTTGATGCATACATTATACATCTCATAAGATGTCAACTCCATTTACTGCATAACCTGTCCCTTACAGTAAAAGTTTTCACTAATTTATTTTAAAACCACTCTTCAAGCTCCGGATCATCCTCTCCTTTCATGTCTCCTATTTGCTGCTCCTAAACTTACAAAATGTAAAATGACTTAAGAGATGAACAGCCAAGGCATAGATATGAATATGTAGACGCCTTATTGAGCGGGTTGGCCTGTTCCTGTGATATGTGACAGCATCTGCCATATTGAATGTGGCACATCTGCCAGTAAGCTAATACAAGTTAATAAACAGAACTTCATCAAGCACCGTTTGTTGGGAACTGAGGTTTTGGTTCCTGTGAGGAGTTTTCACATCCTTTCCGCCTCCACAGTTTCTCCACTAGATGAAGCCAAGGAGTTGCTGTCACTGTAGGGCGGATCAGCTGATTATTGTACACACCTGCTAGTCATCTACTGCAATCTTTCAGTGCTTAAGAGGAGAAGGTTTCCAGTCCACCGGTATTAGCCATTCATGGTACTCTGAGCCTGCCAGAATATGTCCTCTCTGTGGTCCATGAGTTTTTTTTGTGGATTTTGTGATTCACCTTTATGATCTCATTTAAAGGTCCTCTGGATTCCACTCCCAGTGTTACTTTGGTTTTCTCCTCATGCTCTCAGCAGATAGAATCTTGGTGAAGACTCTTTCTGCTGACATAGAAGACTGCTTTTAAAACTCCAATTGGACATTTTGAAGACTTAATTATGCCCTTCGGCCTTTGCAATGCCCCAACCTTCTTTCAAGCCCTTGTAAATGACGTTCTCCATGATTTTCTGAATATTTTTGTGTTCGTTTACCTGGATGACATTTTCATATATTCTAAGTCCCAGTCAGAACATAAGGAACACATTCGCCAACATTTCCTTGAAAACAGACTATATGTCAAAGCAGAGAGGTGCGAGTTTCACAAACATTCTGTCACCTTTTTGGGCTACATCCTTGAGGGTTGACAAGTGCGACCTACCCCCGTAAAGGTCCAAGCAGTTCTCAACTGGTCCATTCCTCAAACCCGCAAGCAGCTCCAGAGATTTTCAGGATTCACCAACTTCTACCGCCGATTCATCAGAAATTACAGTCAGACAGTAGCACCATTAACCGCTCTTACCTCCACCAAGGTCCTTTTCACATGGACTGCCAAAGCTGATGCCACCTTTCTCAGTCTCAAGATCTGGTTCTCCCAACACCCGTTGTCATCCAGTAAACAGTTCATTGTCGAAGTTGATGCTTCTGAAACTGGGGTTGGAGTTGTCCTTTTTCAGTGCTCTGGTTCCAACAACAAAATTCATCCTTGTGGTTTCTTTTCTTGCAGTCCCAGTCGAATGAAATCATGATGTGGGGGACCGTGAACTCCTGGCTATCAAGCTTGTTTTGGAGGAGCGCACCACTGGTTAGAGGGTGCTGGTCTCAACAGATCATAAGAACCTGTCCTATCTTCAAGCTGCCAAAAGATTAAACCCCTGTCAATCTCAGTGGTCCCCGTTTTCTTCCCCGCTTTAACCCCCCTCTCTCATATCAATCAGGTTCTAAGAACATAAAACCGGATGGGCTCTCCAGACTACACTCACCCGATGACCTCAAAAAGATGCCGGCACCCAGTCTTCTACCCAGTCCTTCCATTACTACCCTTACATACATTGAAGGTATTATAAACCAAGTTCTACAGACAGAACCAGACCTTGGACCCCTCTATCCAACATGACATCCAACATGACATACATACCCACCTTAGTCAGAGCCTGCCTCATCCATGGGATCCATTTGGCAAAATTCTCTGCACATCCTGGAAGCTGTCGGACCATCGCTCTCATTATTTGTCGTTTTTGGCGGTGATCCATACATAAAGATGTTAGAGAATATGCCCTCGCCTGTCCTGTCTTTGCCCACAATAAATCTTTCATACTAACCTCCATCAGGACTGCTTCAGCCTCTGGCCATTCCCAAGCGACCCTCGATTTTGTAACTGGAACTTACCCTAACCAAAGGTATGACCACAAGCTTCACTATGATTGACTGTTTTTCTAAAGCCAGTCATTTCATCCCTCTCAGAAAACTACCTACTGCCTTCCAAACTGCCCAACTCCTAGTCAAGCACATCTTCCATCTCCACAGCATCCCACAAGAAAGAAAGTCACACTTACATTCTGTTTGACCAGTAAAATGGTCAAAAAGAACGCATGAATCAGGAAGTAGAATCGACCTTTAGATGTCTCACTTCCACTAATCTGTCTGACTGGAGCCAGTACTTAGCAAGGATTGAGTATGCTCACAATTCGCATATCTCTGCTGCAACAGGTCTGTCTTCTTTTGAAATATCTCTTGGTTATCAACCTCCACTCTTCCCTGCAGGTGAGAAACAGATATCCATAACTTCAGTTATCATCAAGCATATTTGATCTAACACCATCACAGCCCTTAACTCTGGTGTGTGACTGTGGAGGTGTATTAGACCCCACTTGGCATAACATGGCTGTTATACGTTATGGTGGTGGTGTTAATTCATAACAAGGATCCTTTGTGTTACAACCAGGATGGTGGAGCGAGCTAACTGTGTTCTTTATTAACCATTCAGATTACCTGGCGACCTGTCCAGACTTGCCTATTGTGAGGTAATGCAAAAGTTTTGCAAGGGAATGCAATACTTTTGCGAGGTAATAGAAGAGACTGAAAAATCCTCCATGTCTCCTTGGGGGGCGCCATAGTATTCCACATTTTTAGGGTTTATAATTCAGCTTTATCTTTGAAATGCCACCTTCTGAAATAGCATATTATTTTCTAACTGAGCTCATGGTGTAGTAGCGTAAAACCATGTAATAAATCCAGGTCTGACAGAGACATATTTAAGATGATTCTTTGACTGAACATCATATAAACTGACTGTTTACATGCTGTTCATGCAGTGTATCATTTTGACTTTTGCTTTGTTTCTGTTTTCCAGCTATAGAGGTGTTCCTGTAATGAACACCTGATTGGAAGACCATGGCCATGTAGCACATCCTCATCAACAAAGTCTGTACTCAGAGACTTGTTTGACTTGTATTTTTGGATTTGAATTGAACTGAGTTACTCTTGATCAACTCAGAGTCTTTTTTGTGTATATACTCCACAATGAATAATCCCAAATAATAATACTCGCAACCACAACTGCCAGTATTTTACAGTAAATTAGAAACTTTCTTTTACAGTGTAGAAGATTACGGTGATGTAACATAGGATTCAGTGTTCAATGAGGCATCTATGTATTCATAAAGATGTTTCACTTTAGAGTCAAACAGGAAAACAAAATCCACTGTGGAAACACATTTCACCATGTAAATGTGCAGAACACTAGTGGTGTCTTCTAGGGCAGCTGATAACCTAATCATAAATAAATAGTGTGGAAATAATAAAAAAAAATAATTGAAAAAAAAAAAATCAACCTGAAATCCTTTCTGGCTCATGGCTTGCCTGTTCTCCTTTCTGCTTATGATAATATGATTTTTATATTTTACCTCACACCCTAAAGCTCCACATATCTCTTCCCCAAACCAGTTATTTTCATAATAAAGTTGTTTTGTTCTTATTTACAATGTAACTGGTTAATACATATTTTGCTAACCTGATTTAAGACCTCTCCTGAGCTTCCTCAGTCTCAGTCTCATTGTGATGAAATAACAAAACGCGTCAGTGAAGACTTGGGCTGGAATGCTTCGGTCTCTGTTGTGCCTGAAAAAGGCACAACAGAGACAGAGACTGGTGTCCTTCTATTGCTGCTCTGTTTAGTTGGTGTTGAGCCATGGCATCTCGCTGTGGATCTTCAGTTGCACTGCGGCAGAGAGGAAGCAGCTCCAGAGGGTCATAAACAACACCCAGAGAGTGATTGGCTGCCCTCTTCCATCTCTGGACTCACTGCCTCCAGAGAGTCCGCAGCATCATCAAGGATCCCTCACACCCTGGCCACCACATCCTCAAACTCCTGCCCTCAGGGAGGTGTTTCAGGGCAATAAAGTCAAGGACAAATGACTAAAAAACTGTTTCTACCCAAGAGCTGTTGTACTGAATACAGCTAATTTATTTATTTACGTATTTGTCTGTTTTCCTTAACATCCCAGTTGTTTTTTTGTTTTTTCTATTTTATTCTTGAGATATACTTATTTTATTAAACTATTTAACTTGCCTTCGCGAATAGCTATTTTTTAAATTTTGTTGTGCTTTTGTTCGTGCACAAAGACAATAAAAGGAATTCTGATTCCGGTAGAGTCAGAATGTCTGACTCTACCAGAATCTCTGTTCTAGTGAACAGTTGTAGCATGCTGACATCATGCTGGCTAATGTTAAGACAGCAAAGAAAATTATGGGTAACCATGGCAACTAGTGACAGTTTAAATTTAGGCTGGTTCTTTTTGACATCAGGGTGCGCATGCATCCACCATATTTACAAACAAATAATGCCTCTGTATTTTCATTATTATAGATAATCTTGTTTGTCAACATATTTTCAACACTTTTGGAACTTTTGTATGACAGTCTGCAGTGAAATGATCACTAAAGTACAGAAGATGGAGTAGGAAGCCATCTGTTCTCCGTACTTGCTTCGTCTATTGATCTTGAAGAGTTTTAGTTTTAGGGAATGAGAACAGGCGTGCTTGTTCACTGGTGTAATTAGTGATTAATTCACCGCCAGATGTCCTGTTGGCACAACAGTTTAAAACATTTAAAACATTTCAAACCATGCTTGAATTTAATTAGCATTTGACTTCTAACTCTGTGAATTATTTACTTTTATACTGACAATTTATGCAAAGTTTCAACATCTTGTCAGTGACACTTTAAAGTTTAACCCAGACATCATCATTGTTGTCAAAATAATATTGGCAGATCAACTTGCTAGCGATCCTTGTGTTGAACATCCAAACATATTCATTGCTTCAAAGCCACATGTTGTGCATAAATACAAAATGATCCTGTCTTAACTGTTTCCAATCATGTCACCAGCTTACTGCACACACCACACATCACTACATGACACGAGACATGAGCAGTACCTGCTTTTCTTAAAACAGCTGGAACTATCACAATTCATTGATATAAACACTATAAAAATGTGTTATCAAATTTAGCTGATGCAAAATTTTCAAAATTCACAGCTCATACTGAACTGTGACATCATTTGATCTATTCTTATTTGCTCATTTATTTCTGTTTCACTTTTTCATAGTTTACTTTAATCAACAAGCTCACTGAGCTTGTAATACTCAACTAAACTACTAAGTAAAACAGAATTTTTTTTTTCAGAAGTAGTATTTTAACTGGATGGTTGAAGTATTTTTGCTCATAAACTTGTGTATTAGAGAAAAGTTGTCTGTTTATTCTGCATATGAGCACAAAACCATGTAGTTTGACAACATCATTACTGAACTTAACTCGTCATCTATTGTTATTTAATACCCAATCCTTATCAAGCGAGTATTCATAAACAATAACTGAGAAAACTATTTGGCAATTGTTTTGTGATAATCAGTTGATGTCCCAACTTGGTAATTTTGATCTAAATTACTTATTTTGTTAACAACTGCTTATGGCATGTATTAATTGCTATTCATAGCCAAACCAAAACTATTGTCACACAACATTAACAAATCAACAGATTTGAAGGAAGACAAAAATTCTTTGGTTACTACAGTGTAGTATTGTTACCTGAAAAAGTAGAATGCTATCAGCATTAGAGCTCCAAGAACAGCTCCAACCGTGACTCCAGTTAAGGCTGATACTCCCAGTCCACCTAATCATGAGAAGTTGAGAAAAACGCAAACATAATGATACATTATCAAGTCAATGAAGCTGAAAGTTAAATTAGTTCTTCAAACAGGGAAATATGTTTACATGAATGATTTTCCACTTCTTTTTCTTTTTTTGGCACTTCCTTTCTTCTTGTCAGAGTGAAATGATCACTGTTGAAGGCAGGCAACAGCTGAAAAGTTTTATTTTCCCCAAAGTAGTTGACTACCACCTGTAAATCAGATATCTATATTACTTTCACTAACCTTTACAATCTTTTATATCTAAGGACTGATACAAGGTACTTTACTTTCTAGGGATCTTTCAATATTTTAATTACCTCATAGTTACCTGCTTCAATGTTGGTCATTGCCATCAAAGAGAAATCGCCGACTCTATCACCATTGACATCTATGGATACCTGGCCAGCAATTCCTATTCATCACCATAAAAAAAGAAATCATATGAAATACCTTAGTGTTAAAATTAAGTACACCTTATGTCAGTTATAGGGTTATTAATGATCTAGTCTTTACTAGGAACCTTGTGTAATAAAACCAGCAAAAATACTAATGTTTGTACTCAGGATTTTTGGGTTTGGTTTTGCTTTTCATCAGGTTTCAGTTCACGTTAGGTTAGCCTTTCATGGTCATTTTAGTATTATTTTGATGTAAATTATTTTGGTTAGTATGGTCTTGGTTCTTGCTTTCCTTCATTCAGTTCCCTTGTAGTGTTTCCTGTTATGTTTCTTAGTTATTTCGTCAGTCTAGTTATTCTTATATGTCCGATTCTATGTATATCTTCCTTAAGTGGTCCTAGTTAGGTTATTTCTTTAATCCTTGTCATGTTGGGTTCACGTCTTTTAGCCCACATACAGAACACAATCAGGAGAACAGGGAATCTGATAAATAAAGTTTATTTTAACAATGATGAAATATGAGATTTTGTGGTTCTTGTCCTGTAGATGGGAAGCCAGGGTCGTCAGAACTCTGAAGGTAGTGGGAGAGAGATGGTGAATAGATGGCAACTTGGACAGGTTGAATTCTGATTCAGTGGAATGATCTTGGTGAAGTGGAGTTTCCGCCAGGGCAAGACTTGTGTGTACTGTGGTCTCTGGGGTTGTAGTCCCTTTGCAGGGGGTTCCTGAGACGATCCAGGTTCCGGTGATCTTGACAGAGAGTTCTTTGGAGGTAGATGGAAAAAGCTGGTGGTGGAGGGTGGACAGGTAAGTTCTTGTGAGGAAAGGCAAGGAGTGGTTCGATTGCCTGCTGTGAAACCTGGAGCTGTCAATGATTCCTCAGTCAGAGGGACTCGGGCAACCAATGTGTAAAATCCACGGCGCCAAGAGGAAACACCTGAGGGAGAGGTGACAGGAAAATATTACTTGAGAACAATCTTTAGATAACTCAAAGAGCGGACTCAGAGGGGCTCAGAGTACCATAACTGGCAAACACTCAGGCGTCGAAGTGCTGGCAGCCATTCCTCACATACTCCAAGATGACGAGGTGATTGATCACTTGTGCACTGAATCCAGACAGCAGGCACATCCTCCAGGTAAGTGCAGCCTCTTGGCACCATCTAGTGGATGATAAGGGAAGCAGCAGAGAAACAGCAAATCCCCACAAAGAGCCAAAACCCCAGTTTCCAGCAATACCTCCACCCACTCAATGACTGCCACCTGGTGGCCCAGAAGAGCGTGAAGGAAGAGAAGAATGGTAATCAGTGGTAAGCGAAGAATAGATGATCCAGGGACCCAAGAACGCTCTTCCAGGCCATAGCCATCCCAATCGATGTGGTATCCATGACCTCGTCGATGGGAGTCCACGACCCGGCGAACTGTGAAAGCTGGGTGCCCATCTATGTCTCAGGTGGGAGGAGGGGGCTTGGAAGGAGGGCAAAATGTGCTGGTCTGAACAGGTTTGACTTTGTAAACGTGGAACATGCAATGGATGCAAATTGATGATGGGAGGCGGAGACAGACTGCGGTAGAACTGATGACCTTTTCAATTATGTAGGGACCGATGAACATGGGGGAGAGTTTTTTTGGACATGGAGTTAAGAGGGATGTCACGTGCAGAAAGCCAAACCTTTTGTCCAGGTGAATACTGTGGGGGAGGTGTTCTCTTGCGTTCAGGATAACGTCAATTTTGTTTAGCGGTGTGATTGAGGGCAATGATAGTTCTATTCCAGATATTTTTGCAGCGGCGGATGTAGTGTTGAACAGATGTCACAGAGATCTTTTTCATTTGAGGGAAACAGTGGTGTTTTCCCTCAGATGAAAAATGAAACCAGGGAAATAAGGAAAAGAAATGTGAGTGTTATGTGAATATTCAACTGAGGGGATGTACTGACTCCAATCAGACAGAGTACTGGAAGTGAAGCATCTGAGGGTGGATTCAAGTTCTTGATTCATGCGTTTAAGTCGGTCTATTAGACTGGGGATGCTAACTGGATGAAAGTGTGACTTTAGCTTCCAATGCTGAACAGAAATGTCTCCATACATGGGATGTGAATTGTGGACCACAATCAGAGAAGATTTCTTGGGGAATGCCATGTAACCATAAGACATGCTGGAGTTGAGCAGTCTGGAAGGCTGTGGGGAGTTTTTTGAGCATGACGAGATGACATGATTTAGAGAAACAGTCAATAATTGTTAGGTGTCAATAATTGTTAGGTTATGGTCATACCTTTAGAAACTGGGAGCCTGGTGACGAAGTCGATTGAAATGTGTGACCAGGGGTGCTTGGGGATGGACAGAGGTTGCAGAAAACTGGATCGAGGTTGATGTGATGAAGTGAGCTGAGAATTTAGCGGAGTGGACCCAATGAATTAAACGGGCTCGGATGGAACTGAGGATGAAGACCTTGTTGCGAGGGACTGAGTCAGGGAGAGGTTCAGATTGTTGAGCTTGACGGATGAGATCTTTGATTTCCCAAGTGAAGGCTATTATACAATTCTGCCCTTGTTTTATTGTCCATAGTTCATGGGGGTTGGATGTTTTATCGGATTCTTTACTAAATATTTAAATTCTTACAAAAAGTCATGAAATGTACAACCAAAATCAGCAGGTGTAGGAAACCTTGCTTCAACCCAGTCTAATGCTCGGCCAGTCAAAAGTGAAATTATGAAAGCTATCAGCATCATCATGGGAAAAACTTCTAGGGGAATGATTGAATATAAGAGAGCATTGTAGAAGGAAACCCTTACATCAGTTTATCACCTGAAAGTAGATGGACGGACTTCGGAAAATGTGGAGTGGAACGGTGGTTGTGGACCGGTGGTTCTGGACTGGGAGCAAGGGCAGGAGCTGAAGCTGGGGTCTGTTGGAGAGAGCTTTGTAAAAACTTAGACAAGTCTTTGAGGCATGGTTAGTTTCGGCTTGGCTAGCACCCAAGTCTTGTAAAGCGATTTCATGAGATTGAATTAGAGAATGTTGTTCTGCCATACTTCTCCTGAGAGCATCTGTGACTGCAGGCCTGAATGTTCTGTCATGTTGGGTTCACATCTTTTAGCCCCCATATATAGAACACAATCAGGAGGACAGGAAATCAGATAAAGTTTATTTTAACAATGATGAAATATGAGATTTTGTGGTTCTTGTCCTGTGGAAGGGAAGCTGGGGTCATCAGAACTCTGAAGGCAGTGGGAAAGAGATGGTGAGTCGATGGCAACTTGGACAGGTTGAATTCTGAGGTAGTGGATTGGTCTTACTTTGTGAAATAGTGAGTTTCCGCCAGGGCGCGAAATACTGTAGTGTCTGGGGTTGTGGTCTCTGCATGGGGTTCTTGAGATGATCCTTGAGTGATCTTGATGGAGAGTTCTTTGGAGGTAGATGGAAGAGGCCTGCGGTGGAGGGCGGACAGGTAAGTTCTTGTGAGGAAAGGCAAGGAACGGTTCGATTGCCAGCCGTGAAACCAGGAACTGTCGATGATTCTTCAGCTGAGGTGGAGAGGGTCTCAGGCAACCAGTGGGTAAAATCCACAGCATCATGAGGGAAACACCAGAAAGCCAGGAACTCTGGCTGCACAATGGGCAAAATCCAAGGCACCATGAGGAAAACACCCAAGGGAGAGGTGACAGGAAAATATTATTTGAGAACAATCTTTAGATAACTCAAAGAGCAGACTCCATCAGAGTACCATAACTGGCAAACACTCAGGCGTCAAAGTGCTGGCAGGCCGCTCCTCATATACTCCTAGATGATGAGGTGTTTGATCACAGGCGCGCTGAATCCAGACAGGAGGCACACTGTCTGGATTCAGACAGGTAAGTGCAGCCTCTTGGCACTATCTAGTGCAAAGGTGTCAAACTCCAGCCCTGGAGGACCACTGGCCTGCAACTTTTAGATGTGCCTCTGCTGCACCACACCTGAATAGAATAATTAGGTCATTAGCAAGGCTCTGGAGAGCTTATCCTAACAAGAAGGAGATAATTAAGCCATTTCATTCAAGTGTTTTGTACCTGTGGCACATCTAAAAACTGCAGTACAGTGGCCCTTGATGACTGGAGTTTGACACGCCTGATCTAGTGGATGATGAGAGAAGCGGCAGACAAACAGAAAATCCCCACAGAGAGCCAAAACCCCAGTTTCTAGTTGTTCCTTATTTCAGCTCCCTTGCAGTGTGTCTAGTTTTCTTATCTAGTTACTGTAGCAGCATAAATTGTACGCTGCCACTTCAAGGCCAATTTTGGCTGCTGCATATAAGCAGGTCTCCACCTGTCATGAGGTTGCTTGCATCATGCCATTGTCTCCATCTGCTTCCTTCGTTTGTTAAATTGTGCTGGGTAAGGGTGGCTGTTTCATTTTTTGTCAGGTTTAATAGTAGCCATTAATGCAAACTGGTCTGATCTGTTTAGCCTTCTTTGCTGCACCTCCAACATCTGGACGGATCTGTCCATTTATTTGTTTGCTGGCGGGAAGGTAAGGGCTAGCCTGGCTAGGTAACATCCATCCCCCAAAGCCTTTACATAGCATTTTGTTACAGCTGCACTGCGGGTCTGTTTATCTGGCAGTGTGGTAAGTGTGGTAAGCAGCTGCTGTAAGTTATATTTTCCATCAGCATTGTATTAATAATCTGCTCTATTTTCTTTTGTCTTCTGATGAGTCTCTAATCAGCATTACACCTGGATTGACACTCGCTGCTGTTTTGCCTGTAAAGAAATGTTTTAAAAGACCAACCTGAGCTTTCCTCTGCTGCCAGTAGCATTGATGGCACTACTAATGGGATAAAGTGCAATATTGTAGTTCTACTGTATCATTGTTTTACTATTGTTTTATTTTTGTCTTTCTTTTAGGGCAGGGGTGTCCAAAGTCTGTCCTTGAGGGCCGGCATCCAGCATGTTTTAGTTCTCTCCCTGGTGGTAGTAACAACCTCCTCAGCAAGTCAGTGTTCTGCTTAGGTCTTCTAATGACCCATCATTTGATGCAGGTGTGTAAAACCAGGGAGAGAACTAAAACATGCAGGATGCTGGCCCTCGAGGACCGACTTTGGACACCCTGTTTTAGGCACTAAGGCTTCTGTGGTGGCAGTGATGACCCCTGGTGGCAGTGTCTTGCCTTGTATGTTTTGAGGAAGCACCTTTTTTTTGTTTGCTGTGTTTTTGTAGTGTCCGGGGTGATCCCTTTACTTCACTGGATGTTGCCCCTTTCGTCACTACTTTCCCCATTGGTAAGCCTCAGTTTCCTTTGAAATTTAAACATTTTATTATAATCAATTTTGTTAAAAATGCATTCACTGTTTTTACCATTCAATTTCATGTTGTTAGTTTAAAAACATATTGAAGTTTAATAAATTTTTTAGAACTTTCTGAATCTCTTCTCCTCATTTCCAGCAGAACTTACCTGTGTCCTCATTACATTTTCCTGGAGTTATTCCAGGTGGCATTGTTGGTTTCGCATTTGGTAAACTTTAACATCCTACATTTGGGTTTCATAATAAAGAAAATCCACCCCAGGTTGCCACACTACCTTAGGTTTAGTTCTGTTATGTCTGCATCCATGCCCCATCTTCCTTTAGTAATTCTAGTTAGGTTATTTCTAGCTCCCCCTTAGCTAGTTTTATTATCTCGTCACTTTAGGTTTAGTTAGTCTTTTTGTCTGAATCTATGTCCGTCTTTCTTTAGTGATTCTAGTTAGGTTATTTCTTTGTTTAGATCCTCTAGTTACTCTAGTTCTATGTTCCTTAGTTCTTATTATTGTTAGATCATCCTTGTTTCTGTTTAGGTTTGGTTATGGTTTTCCTCATGTCTATCATGTTTATCAGGTTCTCTTTACTCTTAGTGTGTCTTCAGCATTAGAAGTATTTTCAGCTCTCTGTTTCCTCCCTTTTGTTTTCCCCAGCAGATCTTCTTAGCTTCCCTGTGCCGCCTTCTCCCTGCCCCTCAGCTAGTTCCTGTGCCAACTACTCACACCTGCAATCAGTTATCTCATCTAGCTAGACCTATTGTGTCTTTTACTGCCTTTCCATACTTAAGCTTCTCTATCTCAGTCACAACTCGTCTGTCCGTCTCATCACTATGCTTGTCATTTTATTCGTCACTACCCTTGTTACCATCCCTGGATTACCTGTTGTTCCTTCCTGTTTCCAGTTTGCTTTGCGTTTTGGATTTCCTTGTTTCCCCTGGATTTTGGATTTTATGTTGATTGATTTTCTTCATTAAAATATCCACTTATTCTACGTCTACAGCCTGCTGCATTTGGGTCCACTTCTACACTCATGATAGTTTTACCTCAAGTAGATTAGTTTGAACATTTCTAAACAAAACACAGTGATTTCTGTTCAAAATATAATAGCAATCTTTAAAATAAACAATCTTTCCCTTTTTCTGTGAAAAGGAAGTTTTAAAATTTGTCAAAGTACTGCACTTCATAATTTTTTGAAGCACCTAATGTACAAGCTTTGGGTTAGGGTTAGTTGATTGATTAGTTAAACATGTTGGCCTATTCTTGTAGTTTTCCTATTAACTAAAATATTGCTCTTCATGATACGCCAAAACTCATAATTAGTTCAAAAATATAAACGATAAACGTCATGGTTTTGGGAATTCTTTTTGCCCATACATAGAACACATAAGGAAACTAGATAGGAAAATAATAAAGTTTATTATAAAATAAAAAAGAATAATGTCTTATGCATCTTGTCCGAGGTTCAGGAAATTATGTAACTGGAGCAGGCATGTGGAGAGGGAGGGGTTTGGGGGGCTTGAGCACCTGCCCCTTTTTGCTTCTTGCCTCCAAGTGCTTCTTTGGTATTATTATTTCCTAAACCCTCTTCTGACACATAAATAACATGTACTAAAATTATTTGGTTTTGTGTTGGGGTTTTTAGCCCTCCGGTCACCTTGTTACCTTTGACCTTTTGCCCTTGACGCATGATGCAATTGCCTCTTGCACAGTGAGATAAAGCGGCTAACTGGAGCTCAACGTAGCGAACGTTCCAGATTACAGAACTGATTTTGGTGAATAAAAAAAAAACGTTTTTGGTGAATAAAGTGGAGTAGACTTGTCAGATGACGGAAAACGTTGAACGTTGTATCGTTTCTGCTTCAGCACGGAGTAGTGGTTTAAGCAGAGAGGTAATGAAATACAACAGACACTGACAGGCCTCTGCGTCTGCCTTTCTCTGAAGAACTACTGAGTGGGAAGAGACAGCCAGGTGAGGAAAAACTAGTCTTATCTATCGATTCAGTATTTTTATCATACACACATTAGGCTGTTGTTGATGTGCTATTAGCTAGCTAATAGCTATCGACTTTGCTAGCAAAGCAAGATGACTAAATTCTTTAGTATTGTTTATGCAATAGGGGGCACATCGCCCTTCCAAAACCTATCATCTCCATAATGGATATATGTCTTCTAATTTCCTTTGCTGCAAAACGTTGAACGTTGTATCGTTTCTGCTTGAGCACGGAGTCGCGGTTTAAGCAGAGGGGTATTTATTCTTGAGGCATTTATTCAAGCGTTAGGTAAATGTATCTTGAAGGAGAATAGCACTTAAATAAAAGTCCAACATTCATTTAAAATTAAAAATAACTCACCCTGAATTACCATGATAGATAATAATGTATGTAATAAAAGTGTGTCATTAATGAAGGTGGAAAAAACTCAATCCAGACTTTATGTAAGTTTAGGGTCTGGTTCGCAGAGTATGCAGTTAATTTTTTTCCCAATTAGTCAATAAAAAAAAAAAAAACTAACCTCAGTTAAGTAAAATAAAATTGTAATCACAACTTTTGGAATTGCAATGATTTCTTCTTTTTTAAACAAAAGGTTCTGTTTAAAAAACCTTTTTAAATTAAATAACTCATTTTTGTCTCGTTAACTTAAAAAGTTATTTGCCAAACAAACTTTTATTTGCACACATTACAAATCTTTTGTTGCGATTTTAGGCCCTGCCTCAACGTCATATGAGAATCACAAGCAAAACGTTGAGTCAAACAAAAACTTCAAAATAGCAAAAAAAGATTTATGACAAGCGCAAATAAGTTTGTTTTGCAAATAATTTTTTCACTTCATGACACAAAAATGTGTAATTTTAATTTTAAGACAAGTTTTTTTTAAGGAAAACTCAGTAGGCTTTTCTCATGGTGACATCCATCCATCCATCCATTTATTTTCTTCCACTTATACGGGGTTGGGTCGCGGGGGTAGCAGTTTAAGAAGGGAGGCCCAGACTTCCCTCTCCCCAGCCACTTCTTCCAGCTCCTCCAGGGTAACCCCAAGGCGTTGCCAGGCCAGCCGAGAGACATAGTCCCTCCAGCGTGTCCTGGGTCTTCCCCGGGCCTCCTCCCGGTGGGACGTGCCCAGAACACCTCACCAGGGAGGTGTCCAGGAGGCATCCTTACCAGATGCCCGAGCCTCCTCAACTGGCTCCTCTCGACGTGGAGGAGCAGCAGTCCCTCCCGGATGGCCTGTCTCTAAGGGAGAACCCAGCCACCCTGTGGAGAAAACCCATTTCGGCCGCTTGTATCCGTGATTTCGTTCTTTCGGTCATGACCCATAGCTCATGACCATAGATGGGGGTGGGAACGTAGATCGACCAGTAAATCGAGACATTCACTTTTTCACTCAGCTCTCTCTTCACCACGACGGATCGGTACAGTGCCCGCTTCACAGCAGACACTGCCCCAATCCGCCTGTCGATCTCCCGCTCCCTTCTTCCCCCATTCGTGAACAAGATCCCCAGATACTTAAACTCCTCCACTTGAGGCAGGACAAACCCCCTGATATCTATCATTGTTAATGCATGGTGACATGCATTAACAATTCAATTTTTGCTTTTGTTTTTTTTTCTGCAGTTAAAGTTTGATGCAGCTCTGCTTTCCTGAATGGACCATCTTCATCTCCACTGCAAGTGTAGCAAACAGGCAGCTCTTTTTTATAGATTACAGTCACTAAAAGGTTGTATTGTGCCCTTGTTTATATTTTTAATAGTGTAATTCTGTAAAGACAAAATATGTCTGGTGGTCTAGTTCTGATTTACATATCTTGCTAAATTGCGGGTTTGAATATTGCAACGATTTTGTAATTTATCATTGTTTATTAAACTCTGAAAGCTGTGTGGCTTTGTTAATATTCTGTCCTAGTATGTGGTTAAATGTGCCCTTCTTTTTTTGACCACCTGCCTCTTTAGTGGTCTCTGCACGGCCCTGAACTGGAGCACTGAAAGTGAAGCAGGGAGAAGGTGAATATCTGGGTGGATTGTAAATCTTGTGAAAAATGTTCTTCGTGACAGAGGTCTGTCAGGGGAGATGAGTGGAGCATGATTTGAGTGGGGGTTAATGGTTCCATGGAGTGGTCTTCAAGGAGCTGCAGGGTGAGTGATTGTTGGAGGGCGGACAGGTTTAATAAGACAATGAGTAAGAGGAGCGAAGCTTTGCCAGATGAGGAACTGAAGCCAGAAGATTTATAACAGCAACCACAGACCATAGCAGATCAGGAATCGTGTGAAGGTACAGTGGGTCCTTTTGATGGTGGGATTGGTGCTATTGCAGACAGCACACGACAAAATCTCTCTTGTGATGTCGTTGGACAATGTGAGCCAGCAAAACATGCTTTTTGCACGCCACTTTGTTGCGTCAACACCTAGGTGTCCTTTATGTATGTCTTTGTGCAGAGATTGTGGAATAACAGCTTTCTGGCCTTTCATTATGATGCCATTTTCTACAATTAGCTCATCTCTGTAAGGAAAGAATGGGCGCAGAGCAGGCTCCAATTGTCTCTCTTTGTTCGGCCATCCTCTCTGTATGACGACGGCTAGGTGCTGAGTCACCGTGTGTTCCCTGAGTTCTTACAGTCGGGCTGTTGAAATGTAGCTCACCAACATGACATTGAAGGTTTCATCTTCAAATGGATTCTGCAGGGTGTAAGGGTTTGGAGCTCTCGATAGTGTGTTCCCTTTTTTGTACACTAACCTGATGTCAAAGCTCTGTAGTCTGAGAAGCATCCTCTGGAGATGGGCTGGTGAGGTGTGAATCGGCTTTTTTTGGATGCTGAGCAGGGGCTGATGATCTGTTTCCACAATGACTTGCTTTCCATAGACATAGTCTTTGAACTTAGTACATGGAAACACAACAGCAAGTAGCTCCTTTTCTATCTGAGCATACCGTCTCTCTGTGTCCATCAAAACATGTGATTCAAAAGCAATAGGTTTTCCATTTTGCATGCAGGCACCTCCTAGACCAAAACAGGATGGATTGCATGTCAAAGTGATGAGCTCAGCAACTTTGTAATAAGCAAGAACAGGTGGGGTGGTCAGACATTATTTGAGACGGTCGAAGGCTGTTTGATGTTGGGAAAACCAGCACCATGCAGTTTCCTTGTGGGTCAATATGTTCAGAGGGGCTGCAATGTCACTGAAGCTGGGAATGTACTTGGCAGGGTAATTGGCCATGTCAAGGAAATGTTGCAGTGACGTTTTCTTGGCAATGTCACTCCCAAGGAAACGTTGGACAGACATGTTGGTGGATGGCAGAGGTCTTTGCAGGATCAGCCTTGAGACCTTCCTTTGTAAAGATGTGACCGACGCAGTGCACTTCACTCAAACGAAACTTGCATTTGTGTGGGTTTAGTCTCAAGTTAACTTGTCTGACACGTTTCAGTACTTTCCTGAAACGTGTCAGACAAGTTAACTTGTCTGACACGTTAGACAAGCCAGGTTGCGACCACGATAATGATGTCAGTCAGAATGACTGAACAGGGAAGCGCAGTAAACAGCTGTTACATGGATTGCTAGAAAACTTCGCTAGCTGAGTTAATTCCAAAATGTAGTCAGCAGTGATGATTTGTTTGTCGAGACACACTCGCCAAAACGAAATTTCATCAACATGATGAGCTTCAGTACTTCGTTTGACGTTTTCCATGTCTGTGCTTGCTTGAAAACCGAGTAGTGGTTGTACATCCTTGTCTACTATAAAGAAGATCAGTGAATGAAGTTGATCTTTGAAATCACATAGCAGTGTGACCACACCGCTGGTTTGAATTCTAACCATGTGCAACCAGGTTAAGTGGATCTCCGTACCCCATTTGTTACTCTCTTAAATGTGTGGAGGGATAACACGTTGCATTTTGCTCCTGTGTCAACTTTAAATTCAACGAGAACACAATTGATGTGCATGGTGGCACCTTCCTGCTTAATATCGATTTTTGGTGTGATGCTGTCAACCTCGATGCCGCCCACATAGAAAGTCATAGAAACTCTAGATGTAGAGTTGACTGTTCAATGGCAATTTCATGTACTGTCTGTCTGTATGTCCTCTTGCCAGGATTTGATGTTTGCCTTTGCAGCAGTTTTTGCAATGGTTCATTTTCCTGCACTAATGGCACTGGTTGAGACCACCTAATGCATTTTTCTCTTTTTGCAATGTGAGAGCCTCTGTAATTATTGCAGTCAGCTATAATATGTGGCTGGGGCCTAGGTCGTTGTTGCTGTTTACTGGAGAATTTTACAGCATCAACCGCGTTAGCTTGGCTAGCTAATCTTTTGCTTCCCTCCTATGTCATTTCATGAATGTGGAAGATTGAAGCCGTTTTTACCAGAGTTAAAAGTATCCCCGACTAATTGAACATGTTGGCCTAAATATGTTGCAATTTTGATATTACTTTAAAAAATTGCTGTTTTCGATATGTCAGAGCTCATAATTAATTCAAAAATGTACATCTTTTGTTATATTTTTCACCCATGGAGGTCACCTTTTTTTCACCACTGGGTTGATGATTCATAAAATGGTCCATTCTGTACTGAAGTCTACAGAGTAAACGCTAGAATGTTAACTTTACCCCAGTAGTTGTTTATCATAATGCGTTTGACTGGTGTCATTTTAGATAATGCCACACTGTGCCACACTATCGGCTTTGATAAAAAATAAAAATTGAGACAGAATCTGGATAATATCCCACATGAAAGAAAGGAGAGCGTAGTGCGAGAGCCAGAGTGGAACACAACGAATCACCTAATCTGGACCCTGGACATTTCTCCACAACACTTTGAGCCATTTATACCAGCAGAACCAACAAAGGCTCTAACAGCCAATGTTACGGTAGCGTTAAGGTGATCGCTACCTTAATGAGCTAAAAATAAATGCAGTGCTGCCGCTGAGACAGGCAGAGCTGGAAGCTCTTTGAGATGCTAAGAGGAGCTATGCTGCCTGCTGTATTGACATCACCATCGACCAGGTCCATGGAGGTCCGGTGTCGATGGAAATTAAGTCCGGCGTGGCTGTTACCACTGCACCGAACTCTAAGCAGCACAGCTGATGCTGAACCGGACACAGCGCTACAGACGCTGGGAGAAACGTCAAAGACAAGCAGCACTAATGGAATTATTACTGCTGGAAATGCTAATAGAGCTAGGTCACTGGTACTGTAAAACCACTATGACACTGAACGAAGTTCAGTGTCATAGTGGTACTGTAACACAGTACCACTATGTAACACAGGGTGTTACAGTAACAGTAACACCCTGTTACTGTTAAGAAAATAAATTTAAGATAAGCTAGTTTTAAAACTTAACATATCTTGATTCAAATGGCCTAAATTGTGGTTTTAAATCAGTAACTTATTCTGGCCTATTGACCTTTATGTTACCTGTAGTTACAGCAGATGGTTTGCTAGGATCGTTTGAACTGCCTTTTGTCTGTGTGGGAAAACAATACAGTGGAAGTTCTGGCTTTTCACACACATCTGTGAAAGGCCCTAAACACGGCAGGGGTTTCTGGCTTGAGAGATGGTCA